>NW_004524633.1:9468807-9474459 GCF_000260255.1 Octodon degus
CTTCCTTCCTTCCTTCCTTCCTTCTTTCCTTCTTTCCTTCCTTCCTTCCTTCTTCTGTGTTGAGACAGGATCTTGCTATGTGGTTCAAACTGGCCTTGAGCTCACTGCAATCTTCCTGCCTCAGTCTCCCAAGTGCTGCGAGTAGAGGTATGCCTCACTAGAATATTTAAGAATTCCAGGGGGTTTGCTTTAAGGGTAAAATGCAATAAGCAGTACAGAATGGTGGCAAAAAGATCAGAAGGCCTGTTTTAAATCTAGTTCCTAGCCTAAAACTCCGGCATTATTTCATCATTCTGTACTTCAGATTCCTAATTTCTGAGCTGGGTGTAATTGTTTTTATTTCATAGGATTGCTCAAAGGAATGTATGAAAAACGAGTGCAGTATGGACATCAAGTTGTCTTCACTTTATGAAAATAGCAAAATGTTAACTCTTTACATGTAAATCAATGTTCTTGTAGATATTTAATTTAGGTTGAGTGACACTCAAATGTATACTCATGAAAAATTCCTTCTTTTTCTTTTTCTTCTGTATTTATTATAGGGCTTGTTTTTTTCTTTCAATAAAAGAAGTACTAAAATGAACGATGGTTTTGTTTTAAGACAATACCAACTTTTAGGCTTGAAACTTTAACAGTAAAACAAGACAACTGCAATTTTGTTAATTGGAAGTCTTATATAAAACTATTTAAAGCAGTCAAAAAGGGACTTAAAATGCTCTAAAATTTCATTAACCAAGCATGTGCATTGTACAGTTTGAAATTTCAATTCACTAAACATTAGCTTTTCTACTGAATTTACCTTTTGTGTTTATGGAATATTAACTTTTAAAAGACATTGGGTTACATAAGTAGTGCAGTCAGTATATTCCTGTTGGTGCCAAAAATTAATAGCAAAATGTTAACTCTTTACATGTAAATCATTTTAATCCCCGGTATTGCGTGCACACAGACTGTCTAGTGTCTATTAGATTCTGGGTGCAGACGCACATTTCCAAGTGCTTATCCTCTGCCTACTGACCCTACCAGGAAGCCAAAAGTACTGCATCCAGGAAGACCATAAAAGGACACCTTATTTAGGGCTAAGACTCAAATATAAACGTATTCTTTTCATTTTTAAAAACAATCTTTCACTTATTTGGTGCAGGGTTTTGCTATGCAGTTTGGACTCATAGTGATCCTCCTGTCTCAGCCTCCCTAGTGCCAGGAGTACAGGTGTGCACCACCATGCCCAGTTTCAGTGGCTGGCCAGCATTCCTGCAGTTCCAGGGCCCATAACAACATGTGGTACTGGGGATCAAACCCAGATCATTATGCTTGCCAGGCAGGAGCTTAGACAGCTGAGCTATCTCCCCAGCCCTCAACTCATTTCTATACAATGTACTGAAAGACTTGTCCAGCAATGGGGGAAACTCCTACGTTAGTAGCACTAATCTTCACTATGCATCATGCTACTTGGATGCCATCCGATAGACTACATATCTCTTTGTGTTTTTTTTCTGATTAGGTGGAAATCTCTCTCCCATTTTTAGGAAGATGTGTTTTTCTTTTATTGCTTCATGAGTTTTTATTTTTCTCATACTACAATAACGCTATGAAGGAAAATGAAATCGACTCCATTATTTTAGGGGAGAAAAATACAGCAAATGTTTAGTCAGGGAAGCACAAATCCATGAGAAGATAATGAAACATAGTTTGTACGGGGGAGATCAGGTTTGATGCTAATGAATTATTCTGGGCTCCGCATACTCTGTACCCTATATAATATGTAGTGAAGGAAACTGATGCTAAATTATGAACAAAAAGAAGAGAATGTGGGGAATGAAATCTGTTCTTGATCACTATTAATGGTAAGTCAACCTAGAGAGTTACACCGGTGTCACCACCAGGGAGAAAGTAAAGGACCAGCTTCTTATGATGTACTTCGTGTGTTGTGCTCATCCTTATAGTAGGTTGCAAGCCTACACATCGTGCTCTTCCTTGCAGCAAGCCACCCTCTCTTGTCTTCATGGGGTCCAAATTACAGCTTTTAGCTGCCACACTGGACCTTAACCTCAGATCTAACTGAAGGAACTATGTTCCTTGAACGGTGCATCCTCCTGATGAAATTGTGCCTGTCATTCCGACATTTATGTCACTGTTACTGTTCACTTTTGGTGGCAAATGAAATCTGTCTGTGAATGAGTCAACTGCACTTTGGTCTCACCTGCAATGGGAGTGTGGATTGCAGAGAGGGGAAAAGCCACCTTGTGGTAATGCTGGTCACTGATGGATTAGTTGTGCGGCGTCGGGATGAGCAAATTTGTGACTATGAGACTTCCGAAGTGCTTGCTCTCTGTCACTTTTCTTTTGAATGTCTATTATTCCCCCTTTTAATGCATTTAATTTTTGGAAGCCATTTTGTACAAAATTTCTATTTTCTTTAGCTTGACATGTCAAGCAGTACCTTGCCTGCAGTGTATTTCCAAATATTAAGCAGGACTTTTCTTAACCTGTGTCAGAATATATTTCACAAAGAATATTTCAACCATATAAAAAGAGAAGGCTGTCTGTATTTGTTTCACTTTCCCCCATCTAAATGCCTCTATAACTCATTGGAGACACATCTACTTATCATTTATTTATGCCACTTTATGAAATGATGTGTCTTTGCTTTCATTCACTCAGTTATGCCTTTAAATGGACAGTACTACATCAGATAACACGTAGCACTTATATGTGATGATGCCTATTGATAAGCAAAATAGTTTCGGAATGTTCTTCTGTTGTAAAGTTGAGGATGTTCCATGGCTTTGTTGACTTTTGTTTCAATTCATTTTCACCATAGCTCGGGATCACGTAATTTGTTGCTCACAGCAGAACACTTAGGCATGGGCAGAGGTAGCAATTACTAATTATACAAGTTCCACAGACCCAAACTGTGGCTGTCTTGAGCAAACTGCTGGAAAGTGAGTGTCAGCGGACTATGTCCCACGGACCAAGTCTCAGCCACCAGCTGCTTTTGAACAGCATGCAGCTATGGTTCAGCGTTTCTAAGGGGCCAGAAAAGAAAGGAAGATTTCATGACTTGTGAAAAGGAAAGCACAGGGGCTGGGAAAATAGCTCAATGGAATAAGTGCTTGCCTGGCAAGCACAGGGTCCTGAGTTTGATCCCTGGTCCCACAAAAAAAAAAAAAAAGGAAAGCACATTTAAATTTGAGTCTATAACACAATGTTATTGGGAGAGAACCAGATGAAGCCATTTATATATTGTCTATGTCTGCTTCAGGGGTAGGGTTGAATAGTTTCACTGTATTAAATTGCCTAAAATATTTACCATTTCAGTCTTGACAGAAAAGGTATCCTGACGCAGAGTAATCCTGAACATAGTCCAATTTAGACTATTCATTTCAGCACAGCAGGATCCTGCCAAACCCTTCTTTTCCGATACTGCGTGAGCAATGACATATCTATAAATACTAACTGCACATTGTGCTGAAGGTGCTACCTCTGCTGGGGAATTTATCCACCATATAACTTTCAGTTAAATAAACACTTTCCATTGCATTTTTGTCCCATGGTAAAAATTTATTGCAAAATATTTCAAATACTCTGAAAATATACTTTTGCACATAAATATTGAAGTTGTTAATCTGAGATGGATTAAAAATAAGGTTTCCTTAAGTAAGCATAGAGCTTCCCAGTGTTTCAAATTGCTTTGACAAGAAATTAATAGCAGGCCTTGAAAGAGGCTTTTGTTTTCTTTCTGAATGTTTCTGAAAATGTGGCATTAGAGTAATATTTTAAAGTTACCTCATTCTGTCTCCTTGGTATTGAATCAAAGGAGTTATAGGAATTCTACCTTTGTCCAACAGGCCAGACAAAAGTCTCCTTCAAAGGAAGCATCCACATTTTGGCTTGTTAACAAGCCACATACTCCATCCAAAGAGTGGCATAAGTGGTTTTGATCCACAGACAACACTGCTGTCTGTTAGGTTTCCCAAACTGCGTGTAGCTACGGAGACCCTGCTCCTTGTTTCTGACTGGGTTGGATCAGTCCTCAGGCACATGTGGCACCTGTTTAAGAGCTACACAGCATAGAAAAATCATGTAGATGTAGAAATTAAATTCACTGGCAGTTAAATTGCCAGCAAAACAAAGTGAATGCATTGTCCTTACCTGTTACCTATTATGCCCAAGCGTTGGCATTTGGGAAGCACGGTACATTTAGCAAATGGTCACCTAAGCTAAAGGCCTGCTAAAAACCAGGGCTCAATTAGTATTCTCTCGGCACCAAAATGTGCCATTCATATCTTTTCATTTATAACACTAATTACCTGTAATAATTCTAGGTTTTAGTTTTAAAAAGAACCCGTCATGTATAAGGTACTGCAAAACTATTCAGTTCATATGTCAACCCTAATTAAGACCTATCTCAGAATTCATTAAAACCTGGCCCAACTGTTTAAAATCTCTTCCAGCAATGCACCTTTAGATGAAAAACACTGTACCTTCCATTTTTTCCCTATTCAGTTTTTGTTGTCTAATTAATAGAAACCATTAATTTGGTGGGATGAATTACAAGTGGAATGAATAGTATAGGCTTTGTGTAATTCTTTAAAGATTTTCTATGCCATAATCAAGGTGAAGAAAAAAATACTTATTGCAAATGTCCTGAGCTGACAGAACTGTATATTTAGAATCATGAAGTCTGTGGTAACTAGTGAAAATAAAATGCATAATGAGGACAAAATGAAATGGATGATAGACTTCAAGCTTTAATGACTCAAAGAAAAAAAAATCTAACTCCAGTTCCCAAAAACATGCTTGTCAAAGAGAAATAGAACTCTTCTCTTTTTTTCCATTTAAGCAAGGAAAATTACTAAATTAAGATGCTTTAACATTTTATCCAATTTGTACTTTGGTGACAGGCTTTTGCATAAGTGGTTCTGGTAGACATTATAAATGTATATGATTTTAAAAGTACCAAGTCTTTTGTTATTCAGACAAAATCAGTTCGTGATTCACTGAACAATTAAGACGGAAAATATATACTTTCCACAAGGACAGCAATGTAATAAGGATTGTCTATTTACATCTGTGCCAAGGGGCTGTTTTGCATTTCAGAGAAAAAATGTGAGGTGTCTGCAGACCAAAACTGACTTATGGATGACTTGCAGCTTTGGGGGGGCCATCTATTAAAGAGGCTAACACTACAGTGATTTGGCTCAGTCCTTTAGAAAAATATGGCAAATTCAAATTTTACTTCCACTGGGTTTTGCAGAGAATCCTCCATTAAGGAATCTTAGAGATACTTTGGCTGGTAACAAAGTAGTTCCTACTCCTGATTCTCTCTACTATCAAAAGGTATAAATTACTTGCCTGTAGTAAGAATTTCCCTGTAAATGCCTAATTTCTTTTATCTCTTTCCTGAGCATGCCTTTGGTAACATACTTCTGGGAATTGGAAAATCTATTTTGGAGCTGGATGAAGTGGAGACACCAAATCCCTGCAGTTTCGTCACTCCTATTACGATGCTTTTGGAACTTCTGGAAGAAAAGATTCTAGAGTTTAGTTATTTGTGTATGATGGAAAACAATTTAACTTGGTGGCTTTGTGCTTTCATTAAAGAAAAATTCATTGTCATGAGAAAATATGTATCTTTTTTTTTTTTTT
>NW_004524633.1:9475029-9503231 GCF_000260255.1 Octodon degus
AAACTCAGTAGTTAGACCAGAGAGTGGCTGGCAGCTCACCATTTTGATGTCCTCCCCCCAACCCACCCCACTGGCTCCACAGCTGTACTCTAAGTCCTTCCTGAAGTTGTGTATGGCCCTATGAAAAGGGTCTGATTCACCAGCTGCCAGACTGTGCTGGGCGTGATATACCACACTTCCAGGCTGTGCTCAACAATTCAGAGAGAACAAAGAAAGTCTAGAAATGTGTGAGCTGAGAAGACTGTGCCTACACTTCTAAAGTAGGAAATAGAATTGAAATAGTTTGTGCAGGACCTCTACCCATGAAGATCTGGCCCTCGGACAGAAATCAGATTGAGAGTATGGCTTTCCTTCTGAAGTAGGAATTAGGCTTTCTAAGCTGCTGTGGGCCCAGAAGGCCTACTCCTCACCACCCTCAGGTGCAGCTAGAGAGGACTGAGATGTGGCAGCTTTTTGCCAGAAGACAGAGAAAGCTCCTGGGGAGAGAACATGTCAGGGAGATGCTTCCAGAAGTCAGTTTCAGGGCCCAAGCAAGTAATTTCCTCTCCTTAGTTAAGTGTAAGATTGCTTCAAAAGCGTCTGCCTAACAAGAGTTTCTAAATCCTTGGCACAGCAGGGTTTTTTTCACAGGGGAGGGGGATATTTTTCTGAATGGAAATATTTGAGGTAGTTATCCTATTCTGACACAATATTCCTAAATCAGATATGTGTGTGGCTGGGGAACTGTGGCTGATAGTATGGTGCCCTGCACTTAAAAGAGTTGCCAATTTTTGAGGAGATGCACTTAGACAAGAAGGGGAGTTTTTGCGTTACCTGAAATATTGAACTTCAGTCAAGATGTGAGACTGGATGTGACTCTCAGGGAACTGGAAAATGGGTTGTAGGCACAGGAGCGTGTGAATGCAAAAGAGGTGACTACCAGGTAGAATATGAAAGACTAGCTACCTGACAGAACTCGTTTTTCCTTTCCCTTTGACAGACATTTTCCAGCCCTTCTTGAGCATAATTTTGGGCTGAATGTCTGACAGACAGGAGGTAGACGTGGATATGAGCTCAGAGGATGGCCCTAAAGCTTTGTGTGTGTTTCTTCTGACCTCTCCCTTTGCCTTGTAGTCAGATGTCAAATGGGAAGGCAAGCACTGGAATCCATGTTTTGAAGATGGCAGTAGCTTTGTGAGCCTGCGACCTTGAGTGTCTGGTTGAAGGACAGCACCTCTCATCTGTACTGTGCTGCTTGGCTTAGCATAAATGAAAAATTCCAACTGAGATGAGCCATTGAGATTTCAACACTTAGAATGCATCCCAAGACATGAGCTGGTCAAAATAAGCAGGTATTTAAAGTCCAGCTGTAAATAATAATTTTTAGATTAAAAAATCCAGTATGGTCTAGTACTGATTGTAGTTGAGATATTTGACACTGTGGAACTTTGGGTTACATTAGGATCTCAACAACAAAGTAATCTGTTTTCAATAGTATTACTATTAGGGGCTGAAAGATAGCTCAGCAGACTAAGCGCTTGCTTAGGAAAGTGCAGGGACCGGGGTTTGATCCCCAACACCACAGGCCACAGTGGCTCTACCCTGGGCATGCTGAGCCAGCCACTGATACCAGGTATGGTGGTGCATTACTGTAATCCCAGCACTGGGAAGGCTACAAACAGGAGGATCTCTATGATTTTGAGTTGTATAGTGAGACCCTATACCAAATATACAAATTTTAAGAAATAGTATTACTGTTATTGGCATGGAAAGCTAAGAGATTTCTGTTTTATATTACAATGTTTTATGATATAAATATTTGTTTTCGCCCCAAATTCGTGTTTTTAAAGCCTATCCTTCAAGAGAATGATACTAAGAGGAAGGGCATTTGCCATATGACCATCTCATATGATGAGCCTTCATGGGTGGGGTTTGTGTCCTTACAAAGTTGACCAGATGGAGCTGTGTACTCTTTGTATCATGTGAAAGGACAGTGAGAAGGTGCCATCTCTGAAAGAGAAAGTGGACTTCGCCACAGGCCATCTCTGACTGCACCTTCATTTGAACTTCCTAGTCTCCAGGAGGGTGGGAAATAAATTTCTGTTGCTTGCAAGCTACTTGATTTACAGGTTTTGTTGTAACAGGGTGAATATGCTAAGGCACAATAGAAACATTTTGTCTGAGGTTCCAAAAGGAAATCCAACACAAGGCTGCAAGAGTCACAGAGTGGCCATTTAGCATCTTAATTTCTTGGTAGAGTCAATCATTTTAATAAAAATATAGAGCAAAATGGATGCTAAAAGTTATAACTGGGCAAGGTTTAAAGAAAAATGAAAGGAGCATTGGGAAATCCATTTCTTCACCAAGAGAACATCAGCACCTATTACTGAGGGTCCAGCTTTACATCTACCGCTGTGAACTTCCAGCTGGAATTTTAGCATGGATAGAAAATTCAAAAAATAGCATGGAAAGAACCACACTATGGTTATCACTTTCATTCCTCTTCCTGTTGAAATGGTCTCTGATGTAGATCTTTATGTATAGTATCTGTGTATATATAATTTTTTTTTTGTGTGGAACCAGGGATTGAACTCAGGCCCTTGAGATGGCTTATTCTACTGAGCCATCTCCCTAGCCCTGACATCTTAACTGACATCTGTATCCGTAGCTGTGTCTGTATCTCTGTGTATCATTTATTTATCTATCATCTATCTATCAATCAATTTTTCATCTATAGTCTCAGAACTTAGAACTTAAATACTTGGCATTAGGACTGATTTCTATTATCCTCAGTCTTCATGCTATTTATTATGTATTTATTCCAGCACATTTACCACACATCTGCTATTTGTTAAGCTCTGCTTCTAAACCTTAAAGATGTCATCATGAACAAAATGTTGAAAAGTCCCTGGCACCAGGGAGGAGATATGGGGGAGGAGACACAGCGTGAGTGGAATACAGAGCTCAGAGCTCACCTGGCAGGAAAGGTGCTGCATGGGAGGGGTGGGAGAGTAAGCAGCCAAAGGCAGCGGAAGGAGAGCTGCAGGTGACAACCAAAAAATAATGAGCCCCTGGCTCACACACCACTCTGAGGTTCATAGCAAACCTTTGGACTCTGCTGAGAATGACATCTACAGACAGTGTAAAGGCTTTAACAGAGAAATAACTTTAACAGAGAAATAATCTGACAGGATTTCAGGGGCTCTGCTGTTTAGAACAGAGAAGCCAAGACTGAAAGTAGAGGAACAGAGTAAAGGTTTCCACACAAGAGATGAGGCTCAGACTGGGAAACGAAAGTGATGAAAAGTTGTGGGTCCTAGATGTGCTTTGAAGCTGGAGGTGATGGGATTTGATGGTGCACAGGACGTGGGATCCAAGAGGAAAAAGGGAGACGGGCTGGCTCCACATTTTATGAGCTGAACAACTGAAAGAAAGGAGTTGTCATTTCTCAGGATGGGCAGACAGGGACAGTTCAGAGGGAATCTGAGGAGTGCAGGTCTGAGACAGGTCAGGGACCCCACCAAGGGAGGTGACTAGCTGTAGCAGTCCTGAGTTCAGTGTAGACTTTCAGGCTGTTGGTACAGACAAAAGCACACAGTCTAGCCAAAAGACTGAATGACATCACTCTGGGACTAAGTGTAGCAGGAACAAAGGAGCAGTACGAGGACTACTTTCAGACATTTAGTATTTTGGAGGAAAACCATGAACTATTACAAAGATATTGAAAAGTGGTAGCCAGAAAAGCAGGGGCAAAACCAGGCATGCAAGCTTTTAGAAGCCAAGAATAGAAAGTGTTTGGGGAAGAACAAGAGGTCCATTAACCTTGCCAACTGTTGCTGACAGGTCAAGTAGAACAGGGACTGAGAAATCACATTTGGATTTAGCAATGTGGAGATTAGTGATGGCAGAGTTTTACCCAATGGATGGGGGCAAGAACCTAATTAGACTGGATTCCAAGGGGAGTGGAAGACAGTTGGAGGCAGTGGACGCCCAGTACACTTGACACAAATGGTAGTGTTTGGGCCCTAGGTTTAATGACTGTCAATGGAAGTCTTGATGCACATTGCTCCAAATGAGGACTCAGGCTTATATCAAATATTTATTGCAATTCACAATCCACAAGAAACCGTCACATGCTAAGAGCAAGCGTCAGTGTCTTCTCTCCAGGGAAATCTTGCACTCTTGTTCAGAAAGCTCTTCGCCCTTCTGTCTGTGCTTCCCGAGTCCTTCACGTGTGCATTTGCAGGACTGCATTGTGTTGCGCTCATTTATTTGTGTGTATTTCTCTCCCACTGCATTCTGTTTGCCCTCATGCCACAGCACAATGTGTGCTGAAAGTGTGCATTCAGGAAATGCTTGTTGAATCAATGTCATACTTTAAGTCAGGCTAAAAGATATACTGTAATGTCGGAAGGAAATTTATTGAGCATCGTGGATTATAGGCAAAGGCAGAACTTTCATTTACTGTTCTGAAGTTCAAAAGCTTGTATTTTTGGAAGATAAAACTGCCTTTTCTGTGAGTATGGTGTGCACCATCCACGTTACTCTGAAACAAAGGACTGTGGGCTAACAAAGCAGGAATGCACCATGCAAATAATTACCATGGTTTCTGATAATTTTCTTAGTTTTACACTACAAAATGTTACACCTCCCTTTTTAACACTATTGCATTATTCAGATTAATTTAGAAGCTTCATAGACAATAACAGAGAATTGATATAAATCTAGGTAAAGTGTCTTTCTCTTCAATTGGGAATTTAGAATTTTTCTCAATCTTTTTGAATATCTCCCTATCTTCAGAATTCAAACATCAGTGCTCAAATGAGCATTACTATAGCTTCAATTTAAAGGTGAGATGGTCAGGCTGGGGAGATAGCTTGGTGGTCTAAGTGTCTGCCTGACTAGCACGAGGTCCTGAGGTCAATCCCCAGTACTGAATGCTTCGCCAGTCACCAAAACCAGGCATGGTGGCACATGCCTATAATCCCAGTGATGGAAAGGCTGAAACAGGAGGATCACCAGGAGTCTGAACTGTGTAGTGAAACCCTATCTCAAGTAATAAATGAATGAATGAATGAATAAATAAATAAATAAATGAGATGATCTATGTGACAAAACGCAGAGTTATTTGGGAAGTGCTTTCCTAAGGGTGCACCATTTCCCCCCCTTGTTCTTAGCACATCTTTGCAGTACGTCATGACTACTGCATTTTTATTTATTGTGGGGAGTTCATACATGTACACAGAATACTAATTTTTCTTTCTTTAATATTCATTTTCAATCTGACATATTTTTCTTGCACATGTGATTGTGCTAAAGACACTAATTTAGAAGACAATAAAATATCTACTGTAAGTAAAATACTAAATGCGCATAGAAAATCTTTTACATTACTCTGCCCTTTAAGTAAACCATTGCTATGGAAGCCAAACTACTCCTAAAGTCCTTAGTACAATTATGTAGCTGGATAAAAGAAAAGTTCAAAATAATATATTAGATGGATGTTAAATAACATTGGGGTATTTTGCACAGGGAAGAATTTTTCTCTGACAGTATACATTGTTGCTTTTAAAAAGAAAACTTTAAACAAGGGAAATACCTATATATTTTATCCTTACCAGGCAATGTTGACTTTGTGGGAAAACATTATACTACTTGTGTATTGTCTATCTATCCATCTGTCTTTCTATCTATCTGTCTGTCTGTCTGTTATCTATCATCCTCTCACCAAATTAAAATATTTGAAAGTTATTAACTTTAGAATTCTTCACAATGCTGTGTTATTTTTTCAGACCACAGAGCATAAAATGTTCTATTTATTTTAATAATTAGTCAAAGAACTCAGATGTGGAAGACATTAAATGTACAGGGATGATGGGCTCTTTTCTCAGGATATAGAGTACAGAATCGTCATTCCACTGGCCCAGAAGCAAATGTGCAGTGGCTCTCTATGTGGAATCGATTACAAACCCGCCTGCGTATAGGCTGTGTAGTGAGTAGCTCTCATAAGTGGGCTAATTACACTTGAACATTCCTAGTTAGAAATCCGTTGTGAATCAATCTCGTCGGGAGAAACAGTTGCTTTACCTGCTTGTGGAACTCTGGAACCGCAGACCCTTCTGCACCTGGCAGGTTACTTCTTGGCTTATAAACTTAGGTTTTACCAACTGCTCAGGACTTTGGATCTTGGGAAAGTGAAGCCCATAGAAGAACACTTAGATATTACTTAGGGAGATAGCAGTAGAGTTGAGATAGTGGCCTAGATTGTCCTGGGGCTGCAGGGCGGGAGAAAGCTCCTTTTCCTCTTACTCTGTGCACCTTACTGCCAATAAACAAATTAATGAAAGAAAAGCATGGAAACATATTTAGTATAGATTTTATGTGGCATGGAAATCTCCAGGAGGAAGTGAAGACCCAAAGGGAAAAACAGACACCAAACAAACCTGCATATTTTAACACTAGTTTTGATAGAAAAAGGAAGCAAGGTAAGATGGAAGAGATAGAAGTAGGGAGAAATGAGACAAGGAAACTAGAATTCTAAGGTGTGAAGTTACCCAACGTTATCCATATCTCATTCTCCAGGCCTGTCTATTTTTTCCTTCCTGGCCATTACATTCAAATCCATCAAACATAATTTATAAACCCATCAATTAACCTGGCTGATAAGGCTCAGCAGCCTGACCGTCAGATGAAGAAACAGATACACATGTTCGTGCAGCACATGTCTAGCCGTGCATCTTGATGATGCTGCCAGGGCTAAGCGTCAGTCCCCCGCGCCCACTAGGGCTTCACCGTTCTCCCGAGCGCCTGCACTCTTCTGCCCTGCAGTGTGGACTTTCTTGACCTCAGCCCTCACCCACCTATCCTCCCTGATGCATCCTGAAATCTGCTTGCTGTGGTGGGAGTCAAGAGCTTCTTCCATGGTGCCGTTTGTGATCTCCAGCTCCTCTTGTTTTAGTTCTTCTTATTTTAAAGAGAAAAAAAAAATTCAAAAAGCATGAGAAGCAATACTGAATTTTAAAAACAAGATAACAGGAACTCAACAATAGTTGTTACATTGCATATTGTGGTCTTCAAAGCACTTGTTCAATTAAAGCGCCTGCAAGCAGGCACAGGGCTGGAGGGGGGTTTGATCCCTGGGCCTGCCATGCCGGCCCCGCCCCTGGGAAGTGCTGAGATGGCAATGGAGATGGGCGTGGTGCCACACACCTGTAATCCCAGCTCTTGGGAGGCAGTAAACAGGTGGATTACTATGAGTCTGATCTAGTAGTGAGACCCTGAACACACTGTAGACCCTCCCCTCCTCTCCTAAAAAAATAAAGTAGTTCAGATTACCACATATAAGTATGCAAAATTGGTCAAAAACGTAAGCATTAACTGTTCTTTTCGGGGCTGGGGATTTAGCTCAGCGGTGCAGCATCTGCCTGGCAAGTATGAGGTTCTGAGTTCAATTCCCAGGACTTCAGCCCCGAATAAAAACTGTTCTTTTCAATAAACCACTAGAAATTAGTAGTACAATTATCTTAGCTATGGTATATTTAGTTTCCCTTTCATTTTTTCTTTTTTTTCTTCTTTCTCTGATCCCATGTGTTCTTTTCTTTTGAGCAGTTTCATTCCCTCCCGTAGTGTCTATTGGCCCTTTCGGATTATATTTACTCTCACAGGTTCTTACACTAGCGAGACAATAAGTTTGCAATGCGGGGCTGATTTCTTTCACTTCTGAATATGGTCTCTTGTTGCATGAATTTGCCTACAAGAACATCCATTTTATCTTTCTTTATATCTGGGTAGTACTTCATTATATAATAATGTCAAGTATTTTTTTTTAATCCATTCCTCAGTTGATGGGCACTTGAGTTGTTTCTGAGATTTAGCTATGACAAATTGAGCTGCTGTAAACATGGCTGCACATATGGCATGGTTTTGATATGATGTTTGCAATTCCTCTGGAAAAATACTCAGCAGGGGAAAAGCTGGGCTGAATGGGACCTCCAGTCCTAGTGCTTTGAGGCATCTCCGCACTGATTTCCTTGGGCTACCTCCTTGGATCTCTTATCCCTGGAGCTAACAATGCTCCTTTCCTATGGGGATGGCATGGGAGGGAACTTCTCAGAAGAAGGTCTTATGAGAGATTAGTGGTCCTTCTAGTACTTGGGATTTGTCAAATGAAATGAGTGTGTCACTGTGCCACAGTTTGAGGCAACATATTCTGAACACCATCCATGTGTTGTGCTTACCTGCTTCTCTGGCGTGACTGGCACTGTCTTTGCTTCCCTTCCTGTCTTGGTACCATCCTGCTATGTAATTTTCCATGATTCTGCGTGATACTCAAGAATCTTCCAATGAATTCGTTTGTGCTTAACTTCGACAGTCCATTTCTATTTTCACTATGAGGGACAGACCATGATGCACACATTCACCTATGTCACAATTTATGAAACACCAAGAACTCTTAAAATAAAGTTTTATTTTTCTTTGTTTTTGAAAATTGTTTTCCATTTTGAGGAGGGGGTCTCAAGATAGAAATTCTCCAAGTTTTGGAAGCTTTTGTTCTTATTTGTTTTAGCAAACATTACCAAAGTTTACACTTGAAAACTAAAAAGGCTTGGTTCTTGTTTGTCATGTGCAATTCGAAAGGCAAACTATTCAAATTCACGTTTCATTTTCTTAGTATCCAGTTTCAGCAATTGCTTGGGAAAATTCACTGTTAACTACCAAAGTCACGCCATAGCTTTCCTTGATGGCCCCTATTGTGTCTCCCAGACACTGCGTGTACTTTTGTCTTTGTTCTGACCCTCTTTTTCTCCTTGCTCCACCCAAGGTGGCCCTGCAAAGCCAGTTTCTCCCCCACTCTTCACTTCTGCTATCTTGAATAAACTTTTGACTCAAAAAAATACTATAAAAGTCCCAGAGTAAAATGAAGATCTAGTTCCACATTGTCTGGTATGATGGAGTATTTCATATTTCCTTGATAAAAAGCTATATATAATATACTATTGCCAACTTCTAATTTTAGATAAATAATAAAAAAATTGAAAAGAAGCAGAAATGACAACATGGAAAACAGAATAACAACCTTTATTTTTATTGGTGTGCTTTGTAAGAGAAGCAGTTGTTTTTCGTGGTAGACCCTGGCAACCAGAGGAACGTGCGCGTGTGCGCACGTGCGCGCGCGCACACACACACACACACACACACACACACACACCATTTTCAGGAACACAAATCCTTTAACAACCACTGTTCCCAGTGAAAATGCACGTTAACTTTCTCTCTGTCCCTCATCTCCTTCCCTCTCGCCCTCCTCTCACTCGTGCTTCAGTTCTTCCTTCTCTTATTTCTTCTCACTCTTTTTCCCCCTCTTTCTTCCAGTCTGAAGATGAAGTTGCCTTCTTCAAAAAAGGATTAAGGGAGCAGATAATGTACATTTTCCCAATTTGGTAACAATCTCCTGAACACCCAGACTAATTCTGCCAGACAATGGCCTTTCCCAGGTGGCCTGAGTCACACTGCATTGTCTTGTTGAGTGAATGATTGAGCAAGTGGGTGAAGGAAGGCTGCCTGATTTTTTCAAGCTACTTAACAAAGGTTCCTGTAAATCTCTTTTCAGTCTAATGTATATTTCCTTTGTAAAACTTCCTAAAGCAGAAGACCAATTTTTCTTCCCTCACACTAGACTGAGAATGCTCACGAGAATGGCCATCATTACATGAGGTCTTGTGCTACCGGATAAAAGATCCTTATTTGCCATGAAACCCAAGACCTTGCTAATGTAATGCATTGCAGAAATTGAACAGATAAGAGAACAAGGATTTCTGAGTACATACTACATTTGCCTCCCTATAAATTGGAAAAGCAGATTTTTTAGTAATGGAGAACTTACTTCCAATTCAAAACAAAACCCAGAATTTGTCTTTGTCAACTTCTCAAGATATTAGGCAGTAAGATTTTCCAAAACATAAAATAGTTGTCTACCAAGGGGGAAGAAGTATTTCCAGAAACAAATTTTATTCCAGAAATTTTATTTCCAGAAACAAATTTGGTTAGAATATCTGCTTTTCTCTAGTTCAACATTTAAAGCAGGTGCCATTTTTCTGATTAATTACATCACAAGATGTTTCTTATGCTAAAATCTTAGCAAACAAAACTTAAACAGAAACTGTTGGTTGCACTGTTTTCATTTTTTAAAAAATTATCCAGAACACATGGGCAGCTTGCAGTCTTATTTCGCAGATTCCAGATAGCAATGTCATTTTGTGCTTGTGTGTATTTGTTTTGTTTCAAAAAAGACATCAACTTGAACTGATTTCAAATCTTTGGTAACTATTTCTTTCCTTTTTTTTTTTTAATGTATTTAGTACAGGGTCTACTAAATACATTTAAATGTATTTAGTACAGGATTTCCCTACAGAGATCGGACTCAGTGATCATCCTGTTTTTGGCCTCCTAAGAACTGGGATTACAGGCATGAGCCACCACGCCCAGTCTCAATCACTGTCTCAGTGTGCACGAGGGGTGGGGATTGAACCCTAGGCCCTGCATTTGCCTAAGCAAGTGCTTTAGTCCACTGAGCTATCTGGCCAGCCCAAGAATTTCTTAAGGAGTATGTAAAAAGGAGCTACTGACCACTTTTCATCAGGTCACTTGTCAAGTGAGTAGTAGGAAAATTTCTAGTTTATAGGCAAGCATAATTCATATTTGCAAATTTACTTAGAAAACCATGTAAAACTTTTGTGGGCCTTACTAGGTCTTTCAGAACAATGAAGAAATCGTTGTTCTTTACTGTTAGCATATCATAGTCTTCAAGAAAAATTTTATATGTCCTTTTTCTGGAATATGTTCCAAATTTTCTCAGGAAATTCCATATGCTTAAAGTTCTTGTTTAAGCACAATTCAGATCAGCAGGAGGTATAAATGTGCTGTGCTTTAGCATTAAATTAACATCGTTGAGTGTCCAAAGGTCAAAATGAATGATGAAAGTAGCAAATTCAAAGTTCCACTGAGACCATTTCAACGCTTTTTGCACTCTACTTGACATGAAGGAAGAAATCCTCCCACCTTTACATTTGAAAACTTTGAAAGCCTAACGAACCACAGGGACTCCCATTGCTGCTCTCCAATCAAAATTTGTGCTAAGGCTGGGCTTATTAACTGGAAGCAGACCACTCAGCTCCAGCTGCATCACCTTGCAATGTTCTTACCATTTTCACCGCATTTGGCTAATGATGGTGGTGTCTCATTGCCACCACAGTTTTCTTGTTCTTGATGTGAAATTCTGTTAGATCATGAATTGAATGTTCCCACCAGCACAACAAAGATTCTCATGAAATTATTTAACAATTACCTAAAATGCATGAATTTTTCAGTAGGGTAGATCCTTAAATCAAGCTGGCTCTTGTGATACTTTCTTTTACCATCCTTTCTCTGGGTTCCTGACCACAGAGTGATTGTTTGGTAAATAAGAGAGAAAAATAAGTAAGATATAAAGAATGTAGAGTGTATGATTCGTAAGTAATCTGCTTTCTTAATTATTTAAATAGATATTCTATTATTAAAGATCAAGATACTAGCACTTGGCTTAACTTTACTCTGTACAATTTTTATGTTTCATAATTGTAGGGCAAAAATCTTGCTATAATAAAGAATCATAGAGCAAATTATTTCAGGCTATGTAAGTCTTCTTTGCTGGAGTCTCTATCTTTCATTATATTTGAGCTCTTTTCAAAGTTGTAGATAAGTGATACTAAGAAAAAATGTTTAGCTTATAGAAATAAATTATTGTGGTTATAACTTCAATGCAATTCTATTTTTTCACTGTGGAAAAGGTTAGATTTGCCTCCATTATCATATTAAATTCAATAGTCTTGATATACAAATATGTGCAACTTTTGGATTTTTCTTTTATTTGATAATAACATCATACCGGGGCCTTTATTAGTGAATTAATGTGCTAATTTCAAGAAAGTATGAAAGTCACATTTTCCAAATTTGTCAGATTAAAAGATGATATCCACAGGATTTATATATTTTGACATTAAAATACAAATGTATTTCTTAGGTTGCATATATTTTAGTTTCTTTAATGAGAATTTTTCTCCTGTTGATTTTCCCAGAACAAAAGATATGCACATATATTAGTATTTGATATGAATTGGTTCTAATGACATCATCTGGACAAAAACCAGTATTCTATTGGAAATTTCAAGCACAAGGGGTGCATTAATGTGTATTCTGCCATGAGTTACCCAAGAATTCTCTTACTCACAAGTGCTTGAGGCATAGTGCTAAAAGATTATTCAAAATTTGGCATTGCAGAATGCTACACAGCCAGAAGATATGTGTGTCTATGGCAGGATACTTCATTTGGTGTGACAGATCTGATGCAAGCAAGGGCTGCATCCCAGGCCAAGGCAGTCTGCATTCCACACTAAAAGCTTGGATGAGATAGACAACCTGCTTCACTCAACTTTCATACTCTGGAAAATACAGAGAGGCATGTAGAGGATAGAGAGAGATGGGTAGCTAAGATGATGGACAGAGAGAATGCAAAACTATTATACATATACGTAGTTATATACACGTAGACATTGTGTGGTAAGTTTTCCTATTTTTAAGCAGACTAATAAGAGTGGAAAGAAATTGAGGGTATTTGGACACTTCCCATTTGGCTCCAGTGCTCCTCTGAGTAGATGCATGTATCCAGGAAGTGAGTTAAAATTTCTGAATTTTATTTCCATTATTAATATGTGACAAATGACAATCATAACATTTTCTACCTTAGAGTTCTGTGAAACCTGAAGAAACAATATCTGCCAAGTACTTTGCCATGATAGACTACAAGGTTTTGAGAGTTGCAGCCCTTCAGGGTAGCTCCAGACACCCCATTCTTCTCTGAGTGGAGAGAGCTGTTGGAGCTAAGGACGCAGGAGATCGAGGTGCAGCCTGAGGAAGATTGGGTCATGCATGAAGGGGACAGAATGAAACATTCCCTTTCTTATCTTCTCTAGGAAGACTGGCAAGCATTTATTTGATCAGCTTGCCAATCTTTCCTCTTTCTACTAGAGATAGCAATTCCTAAATATTTTCTATAGATTTGAAAGATCCCACAAAAGTATAGGCGAATTTCAGTAAACCCATCAAGTCTCTAGACTTGAATCAAGCTTTGCTATTTTGAATGTATTTTTTTTTTTCTGGGAAAAATCTTCTCTTATATTCCTACATTTCTTTCTGACAAGTTGAAATGAGTAATTATTTTCTGAATTCCTGTGTGTGTTTTCGAAGTGTTTATGCTTTGACCTATTATGTTCTGAGAGAAAGTAGCTCTGTGTTGTGAGCTAGCTTTCCATGTCTTGTACGTGATGCTGTTTCCATTATGTTCATGACAGAATTTGAAAAAGCAAAAATAATGAGGAAGTGGGAGAGCCAGATGCATTTGTGTGTTTTCACTGGGTGTAGGGCAAGTTTTGGTGTATGTAGATTTCACAGAATGGCAGCAACACTCCTGTTTTAGATAGCTTATTAACCCACGTGTGGATATTTTTTCATGGTTGCTGGTTTTTTTTTTTAACCTACTGCATTGTTCTCCTTTATTTGGTTGACCATTTTCAATGGGCAGATATGATTAAAAAAAAGCTTAAATCATTCATTTCGAGCAAACTCCCATGTATATATTGCAGTGCTCACAAACTAAGAGCTCTCAGCCCGATTAAGTGTTTTATTTGGAAATGAATGTATTTTTAAAGGGGTTGCATTTGAACACCACGTGGGAAGCTTACTGTCCTCTTTGTTTTATGTCCAGCTTCCTTAAGAAATGATGCTCTGCCTGGCTTCTACAGGCGTTAGTTGTCAGGCAATTAACCTGTAAAATTATCAGAAGTCTATCTTCAGTATTTTTGTTTACTCTATTGCATCTCAGAAATAAAAATTATACATAATTGATAATGGCATATCTCCAGGGTGAGATGTAATGCAGATTTTTTAAACTTTTGGGAATCAGGAACAAAGAGGAAGACTAAACCATGGAACTGTTTGAAATTAGAGCATCATATGTGTTCTCCCAGATTGCTTTGGAGTACGAGAAAGAGGTGCATGGGTACGCTGAATGCAGCGGAAAGTGCAACAGCAGGACTATATTGAGATCATTATTTTCTGCTATGTTTCTTATACCAATAGATCTTCAAAATGAGTCAAATACATATTTTAATTGATAAACTGACTTTATATTCACCTATTGGAAACAGTACAACATATTTTACATCAGATTATGAAATATGGATGTTTTACTAAAAGACAGAAAGAGCTCTTTCCAGTCTTTAAAGTAAATACATATTCAAAGGATCTTAAGGCATACCATTTATTCATATTCATATCTATTGAAATACTGTACATCCACATACTTCAATAAATAGTTAAAAACCTGACCTCTTTTAAATCATTTCTGGAATTCAAAAAACAATTTTTATTGAAAAGATTAAATAGGTAACTTTTGGCTGTGTCACAAAGCTAAGCATAATGGATAAATTAACAACTGTTCAGTAATTTCATCAATAGAGATGATTGGCTTTGATAATTCAGTTTCTCAGAGTTTCTGGCTTCACACGTAGGGGTATTTAACTATATATGTTTTGCGTCCTGAATTATCTGGGTAATTTTCTGAGTTCTCCAGTCTACTTTCTAGATATAGCTTAAATGTTATGATGAAGCATTACTTTTTCAGCTAAAGTCTAACCCCCCCAAAAGTGGCTTTATATTTGAAGTTCTCTGTCTCAAATACCAGTGTCTCCCAGAAGCACCGATACGATAACTTGGGCAGTACTTGTCATTATATAATTGCTGCAGAATAGGAACTTAATGGTGTAACAGGACTTATGCTTGGAATGAGATCATTGTAAAACGTAATTACACCACCTGCATTTAAACTGAGAATGCAAATGAATAAGTTAACGACCCTAATATTCTAGTTCTCCCCTCCATCTCATCCTTCCTTATTTCTGTCTTTCCTCCTCCTTTTTTTCCTCTCCTTTTTGTTTTCACTCTCTTTGTATCCTTTTCTGTCCTTATATTTTCTCTCTACTTTCACAACTACTCTTTATTTTCCTTTCCACGTTCTTTGAAAAATAATTAGGGGCAACAAAAAAGAATC
The DNA here is from genome assembly GCF_000260255.1 of Octodon degus. Lineage (NCBI taxonomy): Eukaryota > Metazoa > Chordata > Mammalia > Rodentia > Octodontidae > Octodon > Octodon degus. Next base: position 9,490,151 of record NW_004524633.1, read on the forward strand.
CCACCAATGGAACTTGTGGAAAATATAATGCTGAAATGAATAGCTAAAAAATTGTCATAGATTGAAGGATAAACCAACATTATAAAACTGCTATTTTGAAATTGCAACGATCTTGTACAGTCAGGACTGATACAATGGAGTCATCAGACATTTCATATGTCCATAAATGTAAAATCATCTACTTGAACATTATATGCAATACATTCACACAAAAAGCAAATACTGTAGTCTTATTTGAACAATATTGAACTCATAAATACTCATGATTTCACTCTGTCCAGGGTCCTAAGGACTAGGAATGCTGCTGTGATACAGAAAAACATAGTGAATACCTCCTCTATTTAAAAATGTCACTCCAGAAAGTCTCTTCTAACATAAAGGCAAATACATATAGCTACTGAGCTATGACTGTACTTCTCACATTCTATGGGAAAAACACCGGACTCCACAAATTCGGAATCATGACAACACTTTGAACTAATTATTTGGTTCTTCCATAGTTTATACCTCAATGTACCTCACATGTACCCTACAAACCATACAAAGAGGAGGTATTTTTAACTCTAGGAAAACGGTCACTGTATAATAGGCATTCTTGATCTGGTTCTTTCTCCCAAACAATGATACAGATGGTTAACACTTTTGTGGTAGCACCACTATTTCTAGTAAGTAGATTTTTATGGAGTGTACCACTTTAAAGCTGCAATACAAAAAAAAATATTTTGGAGTTTGCTCACCAATTCCACAAAGAATATATTTTGAAAGACAAATATATAATAAATTTAAGTGCCATCTTTTTAAGGACCCATTTTAATGAATCAGTCAAAATGTGCTAAATTTATTACAGCTAGAAAATTTATTAGCATCATGTCATATTATTGCCATTCTGTGGGAAGACTGTGTATTTATGTTCCCTCATTTATGATTAATTTTTTCTAATTAAAGAAGAATTATGGTGCGTGTTGTGTCTATATCTTATCTGAATAAAAAAAAATCACCATTTTAAAGCCATCCCTTCTAGGTCAAAGTATTAGCTATCTTCAACATGTATAACCTCTCTAAAATGTCTTGTATCTAACATTTGTAGTAGAATCTTTGTTTCTGTATGACTTACAAAAGATGATTGTTTGTAGAAATATAGGTGTGCTAAAATTGGCAACTTCATCCAACCTGTAAAATGGCTTTCAAGGCTGTGTCCTCTCTCTGGGGAAGAGTGAAACCGTCAGCCTATTCCTGTAATATAGTAGTTAGACGAACAGCATACTCCTTCAAAAATGTGGTGGTCATTCTTTACAGTAGAAAAAACTTTTGACTACTCACAATGATTTAATAATCAATAGTGCTTAAGAGAGTCTCATCGTTGGTCTCTTTGCTTGATCACATCTTATATAATATCATGTAGGAAGCTATAAAGCATGGTAATTTTGAGGGCTGCACTTGTTTGAGCTATAGAGAAAAGTTTTCCTCAAAGAATTAGTTACTACCGAGAGTGATCTGAAGAACATTGATATAAATTACTTGCTATATTTTGGGTCTTCTTAAATAACATGCGTTCTTGACTATCATGTCAGTGATGGTTTCTGGCAGAAAATATGCAAAATGCTTCTGTCTGTAGAAGCACTACCTTGTCATATTTACTTACCTATCTCAAAACCAAATTAATTTTGAACACTTATCAACTCATAATATTAGGTGATAGGACTTTCTGTCTTTTCTGACAAGCTCTCTTAAAAATGTTGGCTTGGAACAGTGAAAGAAAAAAGATGCTGTCTTGCTAGGCAATCCCATGAGTGGAGCTGTGTTATCCCCTTTAATGAGAATTATTTCCCACTATGGATGTAACATTTTGTGTTAACTAAAGAAAAAAGCTTATATGGTACACTTACTTTACTATGTTGTTAGATTATTTTTCATCACAAAAGCTGAGTTATTCTGGGGCAAAATTCTCAAACCCCACCGGTTGACAAAGGAATACAGCCCAACAGCTCCTTAGGGATAGGTGGTGTTGAATTCTATCATTATGGTTTAGTTTTGTTTCCAAATTGTAAGATTTAACAAAACACTTTGTTCAAGTTGGAGACAAAGAGAAAATACTGTTGTATGAAGGCACACCCATGCTGAACTTACAGGAAAGAGAAGCGGAGCTGCACAGCCAGTTTTGTCACAAGGCTCATTCCTGAAACCTGAATATCATGCGAGCAGAAAAATCTAGATATGTGTTATATTTTGAAGAAATGATCTGAAGGCAATATTATTTACTTTTTTTTATCAAAAAAGAAAGAAATGCATCTTTGTGAATGTGGATTGACTCTTATTGAAACAGGGAACAAAATGCTTGTATTGCAGCCTTAAAGAATCACATATTCACTGCAATATTCGTCTTTGTAAACTACAGCCTGCAACCCAGCAGACCATGACTGAATGCTTTTGAAAAGTTGTAGATTACAAACATGAAATCACAATTAATATCCTCTAAAAGTAATTTCAGAGCTTTCACGTCTTAAAAAAAAGGACAATGTGTACTGCTTCACAAGGTAATGTAGCTAATCAAAAAAAAAGTAGAATTAAAGTATTTACATAATGAGCAACTCTACAGAAGGCGATCATCCCCATGTAAGCTCTGCTGATTATATCCCACGCTGCTTTTAACAAACTGTACCAGATTGGATCCAGCCATCAGCACTTTCAGAGAATCCTTAAAAGCCTTTTATGGGTCTTTAAATTTATTGTAGAATGGCATTCTTCAGGTAGAATATGCTGGTGAAAGAGGACAGTGTCAACACAAGGTACCAGCAGGAGAAAAGAACGTCAGCGCTCCCGGTAATTCCATACTGGGCTGTACTTGGAGCTGGAAAGAAACGGAAAAGATTAAATCAAAATCTAATTGGTGTCTTTCAGCATTGTAACAATAGTCAAGAGGCAGCAAGGTGTCCCGGGGAGCTCACAGACTTAGGGTGGGGCAGAATCAGGCTCACACCTGATTCTGCCCTAGGAGAATGCATGGCCCATTTAGCCTCTCTGAGCTTCAGAGCTTTAGTTTTCTCAAGGACAAGGTAGGAATAACAGAAATAATATAATCTTCCTAGCAGAGCCATGGTAGGAAGCAGAGACGTGGCGCATCCTTACAGTGCACTGGGGTTGGCACATGCTAAGGATTCAGTGAGCATCCATTAACACTCATATTTCTGTATGTGAATGGTAAATAATTATATTTTGGACAATATTCATTCATGCAGGGATCTGTAAATCATTTTTTTCAGTCAAATAAATTCCAGAACAACCAAAAAAGGGTTTCTCCCTACCATGGACTTTTTGTCTGTGGTGAGGACAATTCTAACGTAATCCTAAGAGTACAAGAGTTGCCTGTGCCCACAAGCATGACACAGAACTGTATGTTTAAACCTGCTTGGGCAAGGGAGCAGAGTTTTAATGCAAGGAAGCACCTTGTGGATAGAGCAAATAACACATGCAAAGCAGGAGGAAAGGGGAGAGTTGGCTGAGTTCTAGGATTTGAATCTACTTAAGTCTGACTGGACTAAATTTGAGGCCTTGAAGGGCTGGAATTGACACTCAAGCTGTGTCATGTAGGATGACTTCTGACTGTAATGCAGGTGTTTAGGAGTCTATGCTGAAGCAGGTTTCAAGGAATTTGGAGCTGAATGTACAACTGCATCTACACTTCAGCAAAACCAAGGTTTTACATAGGGAGATGCTCAGGTGATACTTGCTGAAGAGTCACGTTAACTTTCCTCCCACACCTAACGATTCATAAAGTCTGCTCCATGGTTGCAGGCCACAGAGTGGATTCTACTTCGTTGCATATGAGCCTTGTTGCTTCCTTGTGTGCAGATTATATTGTGTTCTATAATGCACACCTCGGATATGTTCAGACTTGCTCGGGACTAATTCTCAATTACTTGCCACAATAATACTAAGAGAAATAGCAAAACAATCTACCAGCATAGCTTCAACTGCTTCTTCTTTATTAAACCTGATTTTAATTGTAACTTCCTAGTAAAAATTGAAGAATGTAATAAAGAAATGTATAGTTTCGCCCCTAAGTCTATAACTCAAATGCAAGATGAGTGTCACTCACACTGACTTTGAATTAATTACCCGCAAGAGATTTTCAGTGGGACTTTCACAACTGACCATGTTTTTGTAGCCAGGGTTGACTGTGTTGCTTATACTCTTGAAAGTTAAGAGGGATAAAAGCACACTGGCTTCTGCGGGAGAGAAGATCTCCCAGCGGGGCCATTGTGGATTCCAGGTAAGTAGGAACCAGTGCTGAAGCAACCACCTTTTTATAAACACAAAACATGATCAACCATTTGATGCATCTCTGTGCACTACAAATGAGGTTTAAAGATGAAAAAGAGATGAGGAAAATAAGAATTTTGCTGAGTAGACAGGATTCCATTCTCTGATATCTAAGAAATCTAGTTTAGAACTATAAAATTCCTTGTTTTCTCTTAATAGAGACAGAAACATATTTTTAAAATGTCAATAAGTCTTTAATTGGTGTATAATCATGGAAGTGATAACTGCTTCAGAGCAGCGTTTTTTTGTTTTTTTGTTTTTTTAAATAAGGATTCTGAGTACAACAAAACTAATACAATAGTATAGGAAAATAATAAACAAATACAGGAAGTAGTGTTACAGATAAGAAAAATTAGAAGCTAAGCTTACAAATCAAGTATATTTTAGTTAGCATGACACATTCTGTAGTCCATAAGTGGATGTGGTCTCTCTCCATAACCTCTGAACTCATTCATCTGTAAAAATAATTGCTAGAGCAACGTTCCCTGAATCCCTTCTCCTTTCCCTACAAGCTGACCTCAGTATCCCCTTCATGTCATCTCCAAGTGATCTCATATTCCCATGTTATACTGCAAAATCAGCTTACATTACATATTTCTAATACCATGTATATCTTATTTTAATTAAAAATAATTTATTGTTTTCACTTAGATCTTTCTTGTCCATCCACTACCTAATATGCTACCATTTAATATCTGAGATCTGTGTCAAGAAAAGTAAATATAACCTAAAATGTCTCTGGAGCAAGCTGCATAGAGATAGTCTTTAAAAAAGCTACTAAATGTTTGTTCCTTCATTCAACAATATTTTGTTGAACTAGGCAGCAAACACTATAAAATCCTGGAAATACAATGGTCAGTGAGATGGATACAGTCCTTTTGTTACTGAGTTCTATGCATGCTCGCAGATGCTCCTTGTATCATCCACTTTCAATGCCATGCTTTTCCCAATGTGTATCTCTTCTGCTTAATCTCTGTTTGCCTTAAACATAACAAGGCATTATCGGTAACATTTTAAAAACTTACAATTATGCTACCATTAAGCTGGCATACTTTATAACTGATGCCAGAAATTCATGCACCTTTTATTTGTTTCTGAATCTAATTCTTCTGTGACTCGCAGAGGATACTGGACACTGGGTTCTGAATTGTAGGTCAGCAGTTATTGGAAGTCATGGACTGCCAAACAATGATGAACACTCAATAGGCAAAAACACAAAGGGCAAAATTAGTCAGAGCAATATGAGGCTGGATAGCTATAGGGAAGTTAGGTATCATTTATATTCCTTGACTAAATACTGGATATGCTTTATGTGCTCTAGGACTGAATTAAACACCACACAGGAAAAGATAAATAAAATGCAATCTACTCCTTCAAAAAAGGGTTTACTTTAATTAAGGGTACAGATACACGGAAATATAGAACAAGGAACATACTCAGCTACAAGGAGAAATGACGGCAGGCTGAGGAGCTACGGAAGGGCAAAGGTTGAGGCAACAGACTTTTGTTTTTACAAAATTGAATGATATAGTACACATTATTCAGCGCATACGCATCTTAATTTCTAAAGTGGTTGCATATCAGTCTTTCGCTAGAATTTGCTTTCATCCTATGACTATTCTCCTCGACTAATATTCATTCAAATGTGGTTTGTGCGTGTATTTGAACTGAACTATTTAGAGAAGCAGGTCAACAGCATTAAACTTAAGGCTCTCAGTACTATTTGGGTCAATTTAACTTGTTTAGCATGTAAAATCCCAAGACACTATTTGATGCTATGAAATGAAAGAAAGGAAGTGATGGCTTGAAGACTCAGCAAAAGTATCAACACCTTCAAAATGCTTCTCTGGACTTGCAAACATATCCTCTCTTGTCTTACAAAAATATCAGTTCTTCTGCCTTTTCTTGCCTACTTTTATTTTTATTTTTATTTTTTGTGGAGTTGAGGATTGGACACAGGCCCTTGCGCTTGCCAGGCAAGCGCTTATTCAACTGAGCTATCTCCCCAGTCCCCTCTTGTCCACTGTGGGATTTTATAAAATGCCATTTATTGCTAGATAATTGGCTAGTTTCCTCAGGCTTGCAATCCCATCAGCCTCAGGGAGTGTGACCTCTTCCTTTTCTTGTCTAGCTTCCTCCTTTGCCAATGAGAGCACCAAGAGTGGGTTCATAGCGGACTTCACGCTGCATTGGATTTTGGAGGCCTGTCTCAGGCATAGAGCAGAAGTACGCAGGCTAGAGGCAGGGCCTAAGCCTCTGGGAGTTCTCCCAGTTCTCACTAGGAAGATCCAATCTGCGTTTTAACACATATCTTACATCTTTTCTAATTATGATTATCACTCCCAATTACTTACAGCTGCTGTATATTATTTTCAGCCTTGGCAGTTTTCCCTTGTATTGCTCTAGTTTTTATTTTTAGGCAAGAGCAAACGTAACTGTGAAATATTTAGTTTTGGTACAATACCAATTACTCGCCTAGGCAATTTCCTTAAATTACTCAAGCTTTAACTAAACTAGCTTTGAGTCATGTTTTTAAGCTTCCTGCCACAATCGTAGGTAGTTACTTAAGCTATGTTAATTCTGGCCTCAACTTTCGTCTTCCTAAGGAAGTTTATACCTTAAGGGGAAATGAATGATTTGTACCAACTTCAGTTTCATGCAAGAGTGATTAATATGCAGTCAAAATAGAGACCACATTAACCTACTGAAAAATACATGCTGCTGGTGAGGTCTTATTGCCCATGTGACTCTGCTGCACAATTTGACGTGCAAGAAATCTGTTCATAGGCAGTTTAATCTTCTTTTAAGCAATATCTACCCTTACACACCATCATCAACTGAGGGGATATTGGAAGACTGGTTATACTTTACTTTTTGGAGTCACTTTGTTTTACCTAAGCAGCTGGTGGAGTTCAGGAAGGGAGAAGAACAGCAAATTGGGTTGCGCTTTACAACTGGACATTCAACTTTTCATGCTGGCAACTGGAAGCAGCAGGTAGGATGCAACATGGGTAGGTGATTTTATTACTCCTTTCTGTCACTTCAGTGTAATTGGTCCTTGCGCTAAGGTGTGAAGAAGTGATTTTTCCCATGTAGCACAGCCCAGGGCACCTTTGCACGTGCCATCTCACACTGCTGGCATGACGGCTGCCACAGAGAGGGCTCTGCTCTGCTACTATGGCATGCTCCTGTATTCTAGGTGTCTGGGTTGCTCTACTTTCCCTGGACTTTGGGGCTCAGAAATTGTGCCTGCCTAGCACAGTTCAGCGCAGCAGACCAGGCAACGTGTGAATTGTCAGCTTGTTTCTTCACTCAACAGAGCCTTAATGTCCTGCACACCATTCCCTGGGATATAGAGAGGTGGACAAACTGTGGTCCACGTTTTGAGCAGCTCTCAGGCTGTAGGCTACTCAGGGTGAGCCCCTACCATGGACAGTGTCTCTGGCATTTAAGAAAGAGGGGTAAGCCCTGAATGTGTGGGCTCAGATTCCCGCCCACCAGTCTTCTCCTTTCTTTAGAAGACATCAGAGCAGCAAACACACTTTTGTACACTTTTCTGAGTTTAGAGGTCTAATGAAAAAAATCTGTATTTAATTATTTAATGATATGTAATGATTTAGATCTTTATTTTTCATTTGATAAAATAGTGAATAGTTGGAAAATTCATCTTTGACAGACTGTGCTTTTAAAAGCGTAAATTGTTCATCTTTTTTTTTTTCAGAATGTCTCTCTACTTTGTGTGATAAAGAGACAGTGAGGGCAGCTCGCCACGGCCTCCCACTTCTGGCCAGTAGGCTGTGCCTGCCAGCTCGATGTTCGCAGGCACTAAGCTGTCTCTCTGCCAGGCCAGCTTCTTCACGTCACATTCTGCGCGGTGAATAACCTTCTCGCCAGGGTTCATGGTCTACCACCTACTCTACTCAGCAACAAGTTCGTTAAAAACGTTAAATACACATTTGTCTCTGCTGTTATCCGTATTCAGAAATATGCTACCATTCAGATCCAGAAATGTAGCCCTACGTCTGTAAAGGGCCGGATGAAACTCTCCAAGAGCATTATTTCTAATTTGAGGAAGGGCCGGCCAAATAGCTCAGAGGATTAAAGTGCCTGCAAGCAGGTGCAAGGGCTGGGGGTTCGATCCCCAGGCCTGCCCTGCCTGGCCTGCCTCCGGGGCGCCCTGAGACAGCAACTGAAACTGGGCATGGTGGTGTGCACCTGTAATCCCAGCTTTTGCGAGGCTGTAAACAGCCGAATCACTAAAAGTCCAATCTAGTAGCGAGACCCTGAACACCCTGTAGACCCTTCCCTAAAATAAACAAAAAGAAAAAAAAGTAATAACTTGAGGAACAGAGCATAAAAATGAATCCACACAACAAGTTCTTGTTTTCTATCTTTGATAGTCATTAAAAATCTTAAAACTTGAATTTCACATTGATATCTTCTAAATGTACTGGATGTTCTTTAGAATGAAAGCTATGAAAAATTAGGTTAGGGCCCGCCTGATAGCTCAGCAAACTAAAGCGCCTATTTTGGCAGAGCAGAGCCTGGGTTTGATCCTGGCCTGCTGTGCCGGCCCCGCCCCCCAGGGCATACTGAGACAGTGATTGAGACTGGGCATGGTGGAGCGCCCCTGTACTCCCAGCTCTTGGGAGGCTGAAAATAGGAGAATCACTATGAAACCAATCTGTGTAGTGAGACTCTGTACACCCTATACACCCTGTCCTAAATGTAGAAGAAAAAACTAATTTATACCGGACATATTAAAAAGAAATAGTAACAGGAGTACGGTGCCTCTGTTTTGAGTTGTGCTGTCAATACTGGTGATTTCTTATCACTCTAAATGCTTCTTTGAACTTGGTATGGTCCAGTTATCCTTTCCAGGTAGGGAATGCAAGATTTTTAAATAAGAGTCCTTGTGTGCGTGTGCGTGTGTGTGTGTGTGTGTGTGTGTAGGTGTGTGTATGTATGTTTTAAAAAGCTTTTATTGTGTGAAATATTTATATACACATACAATACAATACAAATTGGCTTTACTACATAGATTTTAGCTTTGGCCTTTAAGGCATCTGCTAGCTGAGGAAAAAAGGCTTCACAGAAATAAAAATAGAAACCCAGCTGTGGTCTTAGGGTCACTGAGAGTCACTGCCACCAGCTGCCTCATCACTGTGACAGTGCTAGTGCGATAAAAAAAAAAAAAGGAGAAATTACAAACCAGCAAACAGTTTTGTGAGTTGAACAGGTTTTTAGGGCTCCATGTGTGTGTTAAAATATTTAAGTTTTTATGTAGGGTGTCTAAACATGGAGGTTTGACATCACACTGTCTTGTTTGTTAGATTTTATTTTTCACATCTTTTGTATCAGAAAGGTTACTCTAAACTAGCTTATTTTTAGTTCTTCTGTGACATTGTTTTTTTCAGCATTGAGGATCAAGAGTTTCCTGAAGTTTGACTTCTTTGGTTTTTGGGGTACTCTATTTACTGTCCCCTTTTTCCTTTTCAGATAGCCTGCTCCATAGTTTTGATTTCTGGAGTTTGCACCCCTTGTTATGTCATTAACAGTTACTCACAATGATCTGCTGTATGTTGCCTTTGCATGTTGACAATTAAATGTTCTTTAAAATATTTAAGTGACTTTGTGTGGAAGCTGCCATCTCCTGTCAACTTCCCTCAGGCTGCATTTCCAGCCCTTGTGCTCTGTCTTCTGCCAGCTCTGCACATGAGTCACACCAGGGAGCTCTCCTATCCCCAAGTGCCACCAGCCCATTGTGGCTTTGGTACATTTGCTCATACTTCTTCTTTTTTTTTTTTTTGTATTTTAGGGACGGGTCCACAGGGTGTTCAGGGTCTCACTATTAGATCGGACTTATGGTGATCTGCCTGTTTACAGCCTCCCAAGAGCTGGGATTACAGGTGTGTCTCAATTGCTGTCTTAGAGTCCCCTGGGGGCGGGGCTAGTATGGCAGGCCTGGGGATTGAACCCCAGCCTCTGGGCCTGCTTGCAGGCACTTTAATCCGCTGAGGAGATTAAAGCATTTTTGATTGCCAGAGATTTCTGGGCTGCTCGGGTCTGTGGGTGTTGAAATATTGCTACCTGCACAGAAAGGTAGAAGCTTTTGGATCTCTAAGGGTGAAGATCTTTAGTTTTACAGATGAAATGGGGCAAGTAGGTGTTGAGTGATGCAAACAGAAGATCAGAGCCCAAGGATGCCCATTCTCTGTGTTTCTAGCTAGCATCCTGGTTGGGATATCTCTGCCAGTTTCTATTTTGTCTCACAGCCATTTTCAATGACCTACACTGTATTACTCTCAAGTACATCTCCTTTAGCAAAGTCTAAGATTCTTTCAAGGAAAGATGGTGCTTTATTTTTTGAACCACTTGTAGCGTTGATCAAGGACTTGATACAATCAAATATTCATTATGAAGAACTAAGTTATAGATGCATTTTTTTCAATGAAACTTGAGCATAAAACTCAGGAGAAAAAAAGAAACACTTAAAGAAGCTAATATCATTAACCAAAAATTCAAGACTCAGTAGTCTTGAACAGACAACTTTCAAGATTCAAAATTCAAGACATTGTGGAGCAATACTGATTACTTAGTGAAAGGAAAGTATTATTATCTTACCTATTTCCAAAGACATCACATCATACATACAAAGTTATGTGCACACACACACACACACACACACACACACACACACACTTATACATGCTTTGGGGCTGCTAAGAAATCCACTTTGTCCGTGATTTCATTTTGAATGTGTTAGTGAAGTGGAGACTGATTTCTTACAGTCAAACATACTATCACCAACTTAACACTTCAGCACGAGTGTTTTCTTCACTAAACTAAGGAGATACAATGATCTTTCTCTTAGTGTTGTTTCAATAAGTAAATGAGACAAGTAAGAAAGTACTTAGTACAGTCTTGATGCCTGTGAATTAAACAGATTCAGACTTACATAGGAAGTGTCAGTGTGAAACTCTGGTTCTTAAAATGGAATTGTGTGAGATAAAATGTCTCAACTTCTCCATGAGGTTGAGACAACAAACCACACAACATACTCCTTCTAATGCACAGCTCTGAATTATAGATCTGAAAAGCCCTTCACTAAATGCGTAAGGCTTGAGAACCTACAGGTGCAAGCTGAACACCTATGCTTAGTGTACTGTTCCTTGTGTGGGAGTACACTTTTTGTAGCTCCTTGAAGTAGATTTTAAGCTCTAAGCCTTACCCTGTAAATCTTGGGGTCTGTAATCTATATTCCTTCTTCTTAGATTCACCTTCCACTTCTTCACAGTTCTCTAACTTCTACCTGACACACTTTGACTTCCACTTACGAAGCTACTTCAGGGTCACCTTTGAGATGACTTGCTTGGCCTCTTTACCGGAGGCCTCCTTACAATCAGAACCCTCTCTCTCAACATTGGTAACCTGTCAGCCAGGCTGTGGATTCTAAAGGGCAGGGTCACAGGTTTTCATTTTTCTTCTCTTTTCCTCTTCCTTGGTGGTTAGTTAGCACAGCGACTGCATCTCAGAAGAGTTTGCAAATAATTGTTCATTTTTATCCATATATAACATAAATTTGCAAAGTACACTGGTTTTGCCCACTGTATGTAGCCTCCCATCTGCTCTTTCCTTTACCTGCGGCTGTGACAACCAGCTGTTTGAACAGCAAATAATTGTGACTTGGATCCCACAGGTTTCTTCGTTGTGTACCCAGTAGATGACAGCAAGGTTACCATGCAAGGACTGCTCAGTGTCTCAACACATCTAGAAGGGCCTGTATTCTTTCTCTGTTTGACTTAGTTCAATTGCCCACTAGTGCTTCTTGAAATTCTATCCCAGAATAACCACTTATAAACAAATAAGTTGTTTTAGAGAATGCTAAATAATGACAATGTTCTTGTTTAAAAAGCCCACATAGGTTGTGAATAGTGCGTCTAATACAACTTCATATTTACTTTTAGTATGTGATGCTTTGTACATGGTATGCAATAAATTAATTTTGGATAAATTAATCAATGAAAAGTAAACAATTATCCAATCATTCTGGCAGCATTTTTTATCTTACAGTTTTCACTGATGCATCATTTTTATGAGGTCTGCATTAATAATATTGTTAGCAGGAACATGTCCTTAATAATGAGAAAGTCTTAAAATCTTAATTAAATCTTTTTTCTCATATATTTTATCCCAGGAATATCACCCACTGTTTTACAATATCATCATTTTGATTTCTGCTGCACCAGCAACAGTGCCTAATGAAAGTTCTGTCTCTTGCTGTATTTCTTAAATATTTAAAGACACTGGTGGTTCTTATATTTTTTATTATGGCTTTCACCATAAAATGCTCCTTTACTGTATCACCTTGGTGTGTTATTATCTCTTCAACAAATGCTTTTTAAGCACCTACTATGTGTTAAACACTATACTTGGTACGAAATATACAAAAATGAGTAAGAACTAATGCTTGCCTTTAAGGACTGTATAGTCTGGTTGAAATAAAGAAGACAAGGCCAGCCCAATACCTCAATGGATTAAAGCACCTGCAAGCAGTCACAGGGGCCAGGGGTTCAATCCCCAGGCCTGCCATGCTGGCCCTGCCCCCGGGGAACCCTGAGACAGCAATTGAGACTGGGCGTGGTGGCCCCGCCTCTATAATCCTCACACTTGGGAGGCTGTAAACAGGAGAATCACTGGAGTCTGATCTGGAGTGAGACCCTGAACACCCTGTAGACCCTTCCCTAAAAATACAAAAAAA
>NW_004524633.1:9503331-9542488 GCF_000260255.1 Octodon degus
AGAGAGAGAGAGAGAGAGAGAGAGAAAAGAAATAAAGACAAAGAATAATTTTCACTCTATTACATAATATTAGAATTCCAAAGTTAAAAGAAATTTTGAAATAATCCATTCTCCTTTATCAAAATGTAACTGAATCAGAAATATAGTTAGAGAAAGACATTCTCGGCTTATATTCTTTTAAAGCGAGAAGAGACCCACATCTATGCAGAGAATGAAACGTAGCACCTAGTCTTAGTTTAAAGCCTTTTCCAGCATCTGTACTGCCCATATTAATTTACTGAGTTTCTGATTCCAAGCTTTTATAATTCCTGCTGCTTATTAATATTAAATGTAACAAAGATAATCTTGAAATATTTCTAAATCCATCATGATTTGAATCATTTCATAGTTCAGAAAACTATACAACAGATAAACACTTCTTTAGCTGGCATTTCAATCAATAAAATAATGAGTTTCTTCTATATACATGCTTGAAGTAATACAATTATACTTTGAAGTATCAAATGTGAGAAATAATTTCTGAAACATATAGTCAATGTATGCTATATTTATTTACTTCTCCTCAATATATTAAGGTTGGGTTTTTTAAAAGTGTCTAAAGTGTATGAAACTCATGAAAACATTTCTTAATCAAATATTGATTATTGAATACTTATTTATTAGAAATTTGAATGATGACTTTATTTGTATAGTAAGTACATTGCTTAAAATATAAAAGTCTCTATAAATTCTGCTACATATCTAGACTATGGCTTGATACCTCTGTTTCTCAAAGGCACACCTGAAATCAGAAAATCAGTATTCAAAATATGTCTATATAAAACATTTTTTGTCCAAGTGCGGGAAAACTTCAGTTTATTATTTATGCTTAGGATCAGGACTTGAAAGCTTGAAAAATGGAAAAGGGATTAAGGAAACCACATATTCCCTTTGAGCAAGGCTATATCTTAAAAATAATAAATGTATCAATTTGCCTTTACTGCAGCAACTTCTCTACCTCCTAGTGCTCTAGTATCCAAGAATAATTGCTAAAGAAATCAGAGAGTAACACTTCAACATATACATCCTAACATACACTTTCTATTTCACACTAAATTTATTAATAATCACAATTAACAGGAATATTTAACATCTTTCTAATGGTTAAAAGGAATGTCTAAATGCCCTGTAAGTTCATGTTCAATATTTAAAGAAAATACCTTGAAAATTTATGTTCAATATTTAAAGAAAACACCCTGTAAATTTATGTTCACTATTTGGAGAAAGCTGCCATATATTTTTTGTGAATTCCTAGAAACATCATTATAAAATGTCTCAGGCTACATAAATGCACTTGGGTGGACTTTTTAAAATCATAAAGTTAGAAAAGGCAGATGATTATTTTTGCCTTTCTCCAAAAAGGGAGCTAATGTTAAATATTAATAACAAAGGGCCATGAAAAGCGTACGAAAAACACTGTGTGTTTGCCTCCTGAAACATGGAAAATTTCCTTTAGCAAACCGTTTTGTTTTGTCTATACTTTTAAAACTGTTCTGATATTCTTCCTAGAACAAGATGATCTTTTGCAAAGTTTAAACGTTGTGGCAGATATCTACTTTCAAAGAGTAATAGAGCAGCTTCATGCACGTGTTTGAAATGGGAATAAAATGAAAACCCTCACCAATAATACAAATAGAGGTTTTCATTAAGTACTATCCCTGTTTATTACAGAGCAACAACAATCAGTTTTTAGATTTCGGTGTAACATTGAAAACAAATCCCAATTCCCTCCTCTCTTTGCTGCCGCTGACTGCACTGTGCATAATGTCTAATATACAATGGCAGTGTCTATTGTTACAGAACTGGCTTATTTGTGTATTGAAAGCTTCATTCAAATTGGTACGGCTTAGGATGTTCAATGAAATGCACAAATTGACTGGTTCAATATTCTTCAATTTGTCATAATGGTTTTCCTGTGAATGTTTTTCTTATTTAAGATTGCCATAATGTCATTTTTTATTCTTTAAAGAACAAGGTGACAATTCCTGTGAAATCTCACAGTTGAATGCTAAAGACAAAGGCCTAGGTCAAGGTCAAAGTTACTTACATTATGGAAACTACTACAGATAAAATCTGGATTTAGCTGCTGCAGTAAATACCTGAGAAAGGCCTGTGTGATTGTTTTCTGAGAGTGAATTGAAATATATTGTGAAGATATTATAGAAGGGATTTTGTAAGTGAAAGGGTGTGGTTGAGAATCAAAGAGGATGTTGAAAAAGCTACTGAAAGGTGAGCAACACTGGGTGTGGTCCAGGAAAATTGTGATCAAAAGCTTTAGCAAAACCACATGCATACTTATTTTGGGGACCTGCAAATAAATCTCTTCATGCTTGATACTTTAATTTACCATTTCTATACATGTTTGCTAAGTTGAATGAGTATACATTTCTATACATGTTTGCTAAGTTGAATGAGTATACTAATTCTCTTTGTTTTTTGAAAGTCCTTGTGTTTTTTCTTATTTTATTTTATTTTGAAAAGTAAAAACAAAGGCAAGAACAAAAATCAGAAACAAAGGTAGAAACAGGGTCACACAACAAAATATATATGTTACAAATTTTGCAAACAAGAATAGCTGATTAACAAGGGTTGTTACATTATCTGTTTTTGTCATCGAGTCTCAGATGAACAGACATAGTTATATAAGACTGGACATATAATGGAATATTACTGCTTGCTTTCAAGATACTTTAAAGTTTTGTTCTTGTCTCTTTTTTTCTTATCATTTTAAGAACATTTATTTTAAAGAGCGTATAGTTATAATTGATATGATATTAGAAACAATAAATATACATTTAGAAGACCAAGATGACAGGTATTCCAACATGGTTTTTATATAACACATTGCTATCTTTGATGTAGTTGCTTAGATCGCAGATACCAGCGTACAGAGCTAGTCAAAGGGAAAATTCTACACTTTATCTGTTATTTTCAAAGAACTAATGGAGATTCTTAGTACAACCACCTCTGCCACCCTGCACATATACTTGCATGTTTTCCTCCTACCGTGTTTTCCTAACTCTTCTCCCTTCCCTGCTCTTTGTTGTTTGATCCTTAAGTTCCATTTCTTTCTGTTTTACTATATCTGTTATACCTTTCAGGTGAAAACTTATTAAAGTGCATCTTCTACCACTGAATTATTTTCTAGTGAGTTTTTAAGTTACGGAAAAGGAATTTTGACCACGTGATGTAACTATAGTCTTATTTCTTCATTTTAATTATGAAAAGAAAGGATTCAAAACTCATTTTATTTACTTATTTATTTTCTGTATTTAGGACAGGGTCTACAGGGTCTCACTACTAGATTGGACTCATAGTGATCCTCTGGTTTTCAGCCTCCCAAGTGCTGGGATTACAGGCACACACCACCATGCCCAGCCTCAATCGCCGTCTCAGCGTGCCCCGCTGGCAGGGTGGGCACCACACACCAGGGATGGAACCCTGGGGGGCTGCGCTCTGCCTAAGCAGGCACTTTTGTTCACTGAGCCGTCAGGCCAGCCTTTAAAACTCATTTTAAAATAAGGGAAAGCTCTGAAATTCTAGAAGAAAAAAAGTCACAGTATTTCTTAGGCTACAATTAGAGACATATGCATTGTGTGTTGTTTTTTTGAAGATGGTTGCATTTTTTATTGTTTTATTGGTAGGTAGGAATCAGTAGGGTTTTTTTTTTCCTCAGAGGATTAGAAGAAATATTGGAAAAACTGGACTCTTCTACTTGGTATGGACAACTTACTATTTTAACTCCTGAGTTGTATTTTTAGTGCTGAATACAGAGTAGGATGCCTATACCATTATAAGAGCGAACATTTGGGCAAAGACATAGAAAGAACATTTAAAAACATTCTGCACTGACTTCAGTGGTTGTCTTTATTATCACTCCCTGACCTTTTCTTTGTCAAAGGCAATTGTTTCAGAAAGTTTTGAGTAAAAAGAATTTAGAATAACAAACTGCCTCTAGTAATGTATCTTATTTTGCTTTGTTTTTTTATTTCAGGGATCAAACTCAGGACTTTGCATTTGCCAGGCAGGCATGTTAGCTGATGAGCTACCTCCCTGGCCAAGTAATGTATCTTAAACTTCTATCAATATGATGAGATAAATAATACTCTTGCATTATTGTGTTAGAGAGGAGAATGTGCAAATTGGCTTCATCATGTACTAATCAGTTTACATACACTGTTTGATCACAGGTCATAATTCTCATTGCTTAATTGAGACTTAAATTGAGAAGAGACTGAAATTTGTTGCCAATTTTTAAATTCTCACCAATGATTGTTAAGAGCTTACAGGATAAGTCAACTCAATCACCAGTATAACCCAAAGCTAATTTATAGAAAAATGAAAATATCTTTCCATGGAGGCTGACACGTATCTACTAGCAGTTTGTATGATGAAAGAACTAACTTCTAAAAGCATGTCTTTTACCATTCGCTGATCTACACATGTGACGGTTTCTTTAAGAAATATTTGTGTAGAATCTACCTGTATGTAAGCTCTCTGGCTGTCATAGTGGATAATAAATCATGGAGCATATGGTTGGGAGAATTCTAAACATGTCCCACTTCCCCCAGGATTCCTATTCCCTAGCTACTAAATCAAACACTAATGTAGTCATCTGTGAAGTGGTTTGCAGATATCATGGTTGACCTCGAAATATGAAGACGGTTCCATGGGCCTAAGGTGGTCACAGGAGCTCCGTCTCAGGCAGGCAGCTATCTCCCCACTTGTGGACAAAGCAATCAGAGATTAAAACCCATCAGGGGTTTGCTCTGTTGGTTATGGCCCAAGGGGTCCACTTATTAGGGAAGAGAAGTGACTTAGGAGCAGAAGCATCCTCCAGTGAACATGAGTCCTACATCTAGGAGGAAGTGGATGCTGACAACTCCCTGAGCGAGCTGGACAGCGACTCCTCCCTGGAGCTCGCAAGTACGAGGGCAGCACAGCTGACACACCGGACCTACGTAACTTGAGCTAATAATTTCACGCTGATTTCGGGACCTCCATTCCTGGTAATTGCTTCAGACAGTAGAAAACAAGTGCAGATCAATAACTTTTTATACAGGAGCATGTCACGTAAAATGTCGAAGGGCAACACAACAGTTAAAGGGGACAAAAGTTAGAAATGGAAAGCAAAAAGACACTCCAGATAAAATGGCTAAGGATCAAATGGGCAGCACACACACTAAGTGCTCTAGGCTGCGGGGAGGGTGACTCACAGAGGGCTGTGCAGGTCTGAGAAGTTCCTCCTCATCAGGAGGACTTGGAGCATAGCGGCTTTGGCAGGGCAGGATTCATACAGCTTCAAATACATCTCCTTGGGATCCTGTTTGTCTACCTTTAATTCAATTTTTTTTGTTTTGGTGACATTCTCTAATCCTGTGCTATATCTATTACTGATGTTTTCTCAACCCTTTCCCCACCTATGAATATAATAAAACAAAGGCTGCAATCAGAGACTCCAGGGAGTTGGTCCTATTGCTCTACCGAGTTGAAAGGGAATAATCATGAGCTACTTATAAATCCAAGATTACTCCAATTCCATGCTGGGCCCTGAGTGAGACAATGCATTCATATATGTAATCTCTGTGCAGAACATAGCAAGCAAGCTTGACCAGAGGACCTGTGTACCCCCCACTTTTTTAATGTAAAATGCCCAAATCTAAACACTTGTCGGTGACTAATCCTCTTCAGCCGATAACCGTGTTCATTTTCCTAACACTTTTGTGGCCAAATAATAAATACGGATGATACAGAAAATAGGCACCATGGCAAATTTGTACAAATAGAATGCAGAGACAGTGACAGAAAGCTTAGTCAAGCATAATGCTCACGACACACAAAGCAAAAATCAGGACAGTAAAACATCAAACATTTCCCTGAGGCGCATGATTGTATAAGAGGGTCCTTTGGGTCCTTTGGCTTAGCACTACCTCCTCTTTTCCTGGCAATCACATGCCCACAGCTGAAAGGTGTTTAGACTACAATACTCATTATTTATAGCAACTATCGAGGCTGCAAGGATGCCTACTATACATGCATGCACTTCGGAAGCCAGAGGAAAGCCTTCCACTCATTTTATTTACCCAAGGTTATAGTGTAATTGTGTTTCTACTAGGGGGAAAAGGACACATGCATATTCCTCTAGAAGTCTTATTTTATAAGGAAAACTCAAGTCAATACCTTTTTTTTTAAACGCATGCCGCTCTGCTCATTTCTACTTATCATGCATGAAGAGAAGAATGGATGGAATGAACAGAGCCTGGATTTTGTTGTTTCTTCCATGTACAGTTACAGCAAATAAACTGCACAGAGGAAAGAAGAAATGTGGCAATAACCTAAATCTTTTTATGTAGATGAGGTTGAAAAAAGTCTCCCTAGGAATTGCTTTTTTACAATATAATAGCAATTTATGTTAAGAGTCTCTCTGACAAATCAGCTCCTAATTTATTTTAAGAAGTCAAACTAGCAAGATCAAGTGTACTATAGGTGGTATTTCATCTGAACATATTAAAACATTCTTCACAAATGTAAAAGATAATCTCAACTGCTGTGATCTGTAAGCAAGCAGAAAATTATGTAAATCTGATTTCCTTACTATGTGCTTGCTATCTCTTTAAAGCTTACTAAATCATATCCAGATTTGTAAACACAAAGCACTGGATCCAAGCTACATTTGCTTTTCAAACACTCAGAATGAGGAAAGTTATTTTGCGAGGTGTAATTGAAAAATTCCTGTCTGTTTTCAAAAGCTAACAAATCAACAGTTGCATGAGGTTTTAAAAAACCCCCACAAAACATCACATCTTAACTTATTATGGGCTTAACTGCTCCCTCATAATGGAGTGTGACAATGTGATTTCAATAATGATAGTACCTGCCTTGAAAATCACACATCAATGAAATGCCAGAAAAGGAGTAGGAAGCCATAAGGCAGCCATGTTGGAGTTCTCTCGTCTGCTTCCTGTTACACTGTTTTTACTTCCTCTTTGTAGGTTCACTGCCTGGAAAATTGGCGGGTGCTGTTCCCCTCCCTGCCCACTGTGAGATGCCATAGACAGGCATCCAGATGTAAATAGGTAGGTGCTTATCTGAGACTAATCTCATTGATGGTCTTCTTTGCAGCCCCAAGAGATTCCTGCACAGCACACACTACAAGATGTTCTGCCAGAGGAATAGAAGACAAACCTCTGAATCAGACATTCCAAGTATCTGGAGTCATTAACCACGTCAATAGGATAGACCACTGTTCTCATTCTTTGTTTTGAAGAAGGAAATCCTTTGATGTAAGGTTAATTAAGTAAATTCATTGCTGTTGTGGATTTCCATTTACCTGCATTAACACTGTCTAATCTATTTGGAAATACATGTCTACTATCTGCTTTCAAAACTAATTTCTTATTTTGTGCTTAGACCAAGCAGGAAATCCCTTGCTTTTTCTATGGAGTTGACTATGTGCAGCAGTTCAGTAGGTTAGAATGTGTATGTCTGTCTTAGTTAATAGAGATTTGTAACATCTCTGTACCTTTGAATAAATGAGTAGGGCATGGTGGCGTTCACCTGTAATCTTAGCACTAAGTAGGGGAAGGCTGAGGCAGGAGGGCTGGAGAGCACTTCAGGGCAGTAGGGATTATAAAGTGAGTTCAAGGTCAGCCTGAACTGCTTAGTGAAACTGTCTCAAAAAACAAAAAAGAAAGAATAAATAAAAATAAGAGAGGAAGGCACATTCTCTTTCTCTGGGCACATAGCAAGTAGTTAAATATTTGTCAAATAAGGAGTTCTAGTCAGTAAGCTCAGGAAGCCAGAAAGTATTCAATACCCTATGCTAATCTGAACTTCCTAGAATTTCTCCAGAATGAGACGTAGAAAGAGCTATACACTGACCAACAAAGGCAACAGGACAAATAATGGTGAGGGATGTGCTCACTGTCCAAATGAACCACACATACGTGTGTAAGAGGCCCTGACACACACACACACACACACACACACACACACACACACACACACACAGAGTCATGCATGCCAGTGTCCCTGAGCCAGAAGAAGGCATTTATTTATTGAAAGGCCAAATGGAGAGTAGAATTAACAGTGGGCGTGAGATGGATTGGAAGGTGCCCAGCTTTTATGTTTACAGGATAGTGCTCCAAAAGACGCATGTGCCCTCTTGTCCCTCGCGGCAGAAGGCGTGATTGCCTATGCCAGCACTGGGGCTCGTCCTTCTGGTTAAATGACAGGGAGCCGAGGTGCAGCTTGGCCATGGGCTGAAGGCTCCACACCTGCCATCCACCCCATCTGTGCTGAGTGCCATCCTAAATACTTCAAGTCGTGCCCACCTGACAATGCTTTTGAAATTAGCGTTTTACAAGAAGAAAAGCAGTTCATCTTCCTTTATTGCCAAAACTCCTATAACCTGAAGGCACTTAGGGTAAGCCCAAATGCATGCAGAAGTCAAGGGAGGGGTTAGCATCCGTGTGCTCTCATGGAAATGCACAGCTAAACGAGAATGAATACCTGCCTGATTGAGGAGCTCTGGAATGTAGAACAAAACATCCGAATAGCTGATTCTTATCTAGGCCCTACTATCATTAAGTACTATTCAAAGAATTTTGCATGTATAAAATGTTTTACTCCTCACAACCACATTTATATATGTGAAAAACAGATAAACAGCGGACCTCAGATTTAATCTATGTGGTTGTAAGATTTTTGTTTGAAATCACCTTACTGATGCTGACCTTCAGAAATAAGGCAAACAAATTAAATAAATATATCTGCTGTGAAAATACAAAGAAATGAAACTCCCCTTTTGATTTTCTTTAACAAAGAGCAAAAAAGTACTTTAAAATTGCCTTTATTGCCTATACGTAGCATTCTGAAGACCCCCCTGTTACCAATAAGTCAGTAGAGAGTTCAGAGTAATCCTGGCAAGACCCTGGCACAATTTTTTCTTTGATTAAGAATGTCATCTGGATAGCGACAGAATTTTTTTTCCCGTAAGCCACATTGCCAGAACTGCTGTTATTGACAAACATAGCCATATTTATTTTTAGTGCACCTGAACAGGGTGGAGAAGCTATTTTTAGAAAAGGAACAAACTGCCACCCATTATTGAAATGGATTCTTTTAAGTCAAGAGTCTGCACCTCTAGATATCATAGCAGATTCCGTTACTTTACAAAAGGTACTACGGATACCAAATTTTAGAAGGAAGTTGCTGGAAAGTCTAAATCGCATTTCAGTTTTAATTCACATGCTCAGTGGATGGCACGGTAGAATCCTTGCAAGCGAAAGATTGGCTGGCTCAGACTTCTTTTTGCTGTAAGCCTGAGCCGAGTCACCCAAAGCCAGTGGTCTCTGCGAGGCCCATCTGGAGCGTCATCCATCAGGGGCTCCCCCATCTGTTAGGTCCACCGCCGAGCATCCCGTTTTGTCCTCACCATGGGAACCCTCCATCCGGTCCCTGGCCTTCCATATATCATCGTGCTGCAGCCAGACAAATGGTGACAATTAAGACACCGTGGCGGGGACAGCACACTGCTGTTCTGGTTGAGATGGTCCTCCCATCTTAAAAGCCACCGCTTTGTGATACTTCCCACTTTCTCAAAATATTCTCCCTCTTAGAAACTTCACGTTGGCCTTCAGTTGAAATGCTTCTCTTAAAGAAAGTTGAGAGACGTGTTTATCTTAAAAGTGAAATATAATTCAGTGCTTAGTCCTATTTCTCTGGCAAAACCCCACTGATTAAGGGGGCAGAGTGATTCGTATTCATTTTTAACAAATGTCTTGTGCCAGCTCTCAGAATCATTAGTGTCTGCTAGGAAGGACAAAGCCAATGCACAGGTAAAGGTCATATAAAGCCGAGTCCCACCTCTCCCCATTTCCGCAGAGTCCCTGCTCCTGGCTTGATAATAAGGAATTTAAAGGAGACAGAATCCTAGTCCACCCCAGCTACCATCTTGTAATTTGGGCTTAACATTGGTATTTTTGGCAAACTCTAGCCATCGCAGCCCCTCACTTCCGGTTGAAAGGCTCACTTCCGCTCTGCTTGCAGCTTCCTAATTTCTTGAGGACCGCAGCTTCCTCCCGGCTTCTGTTGTCTCTGCAAACCTGAGTCTGCCCGAGCTCCTCCCAGGCTTTCCCCCAAGACCGCAGCCCTTGCTTTGTAGCTTTTACTCTTTTGCCTTAGGGTTCAACTAGGCCACAGAGAGAGATCAAGCATCTGTGTTCATTTTGTTTTATCCAAACTTCAAATTCATAGGTTTGATTTTTTAATGGTGTTTCTTTTTTATAGTTAGTCACACTGTGTTTTCACTCAAAACACTTAGATTATCTTGATTTTCCCAGTTTCTTATAGAATGAGGCTGCTTAGGAAATACCTACATTTCAGCCTATTGACACTGCATGCGTGGAACTTCTACATTTAACTGAATTTTCGGAAGTGGTGTGCCTCATAGGTTTTTATAGTGTGACTCTCTGTATAAGGATTACAAAGGGAACATTACTTTTTTGTAATCAGGATCAGAGCGCTTACTGTCATTGCTTAGCTATATTCGAAGCCCACAAATACTGATTAAAAAAGCAAGTAAAAATGTAATTTAAAATATGATAAGGATATAAATCATGAATTCAATTTATTTAATGTTAAGGTACACAAAAATAGAGCTTGGCTAATGTACAAACTGGCTATAAATTCCACTTCTACTAACTGAAGAAGAGAAGATATAAAGAATGGGTCTACAGAAACATAGCAATCAAGCATCTTTGCCATTTCTAATATCTCATCCAATAGCTATAAAAAGTCAGCTTTAAAATTGTGCTTTAGTTGTTCTTAGTTGAAAACTGCCATCGCTTTAAATCTTTTCAAATTTTTCTTCAGGTTAAAATCAAAGCACTTATTTCCCCAGTTCTTTTTACCTAACCAAGCACATCTAAATTCCACTGTGGGATGTCAAAATGATCGTATGCTAAAAAACAAACCTGTAGCTTTAATGTATTTTAAGCTAAACTTAAAAAAAATTAAAAGCCTATAGAAATTCTGTATCTGTATTGTGTAATATTTCCCTTAAAAGAGGGAGAAGAATGTTTTCTGTTTTATTCATCTACCTACTTGAGACTCTCATATATCTAGCCATTCAATAGATATTTACTGAGTACCTGCTGTTTTCTGTTATCTACCTCTTCAACCCCGGGGGTATAGTAGTGTGCAAACACGATTCTTGTTGTCAGGAAACTCACATGCAGGCGAAACATCAGAAATGATAAGGCACCACAAGAAATAACAGGATGACGGACCCAAATGTGGCTGGGAAGGAAGCGTACTGTTTATGTATGCAGGGCTTTAGAGACCTCGTCTAAACCTTGGGTTGAAGTAATGATGTGAGTTCTTCAAATAGTTGAGGGGGAAAAAAGAAAAAAAATAGTTAAGGGGAAACAGGGTTATGAAGTGGAGTGGTTAGTGCTACAGTCCCAAGGCAAGGACCCTGGCTTACTATATGAAAAATAATAGAAAACAGAGTAGAGGAGGAGTCCGGGGAGAGTGTGCATAAAATGGGAACACACAGCACAGGAGGCAACCACAAAAGCACTTAGAAGGTGGGGCTTCTCCTCGTGAGATTGGGTTCTTTCAGAGGCTTCAGAGCAGAGGGCCAATGCTTCTCAGGTGCATCACCTGGCTCTTTATGATAAAGCAGAGACAAAACCAAGACAAGGAAAGAAAATGGAATGGGAAGACAGGCGTGTACGGCAGTCATTCAAGCGAGAGACAGTGGAGAGGTACCAGCAGCTACTTTTTCTTCAAATAAATTATTTTATGCCCTGTATTTCAGGTGTACAATGTGAATTTTGAATATTTTCCCTGTGTTGTGTGTTTATGCCCTCATCAGAATTCATGGGGATGCTGAGTCCCCAGAATGACTGGATGAGGAGGGCCCATCTTGTAGGAGGCACCTGGGCCTCAGAGCCTCTTATTAAACCCACACAGAAGTCCTGTCCTCCTTCTCCAATGTGAGCACTCCTCACTAGGCACAGGATGCCAGAGCCTCCGCCTTGGACTTGCAGCCTTCAGAATGGTAGGAACTACATTTTTATTGTTGTTAAATTAGCCAGCCTCAATTATTTTGTTATAGCATCAGTATGACCATAGTGACAAGGTTACTACAGCCAGCTAAGTGACACCCCATTGCCTCACATAATTATCCATTACCTTTGCCTTTAAGGGAATCTCAAAGTGGACACAATGCCCGCAAATGTCATTGGCCAATAAACGAGTGCTATTCCAGTAGCCCAGAGTGCCAATGAGATGGAGAGATGGATCTTTTCCATAAGTTTGAAGATTTATTGTGGCCCTATACTATTTGTACACACATACCATGTTAGATACATGGCTAAACAGAAAGAAATAATCTTTTAGAAGTAGAAAATGTATCTCTCTGAATACATGTAATCAGTGAAATCATATTAAGACTTCATGGCCAGGGTGGGTCAGTGTAGAGCAGCAGAGAGACTGGTGACTGCTTGCTCAGGGTGCCTGGGACATGAGGTTTGGGAATGATGGCTAGTGAGAAGAAAGGTTTCCCTGATGGTGACATGTTTAAAATTGATTCCGGGACAGGGAAGATAGCTTAGTAGAATAAGTGCTTGCCTGGCAAGTACAAAGCCCTGAGTTTAATCCCTGGTACCACCAAATAATAATAATAATAATAATAATAATAATAAAATATATATATATATATATATAATAAAAATCACTGAACTGCGTACTCCTAGTGGTGAGCTATATGTAATGTGAATTATATCTCAATAAGGCTACAAATAAAGATATAGTATTGGGTATGATGGCTCATGCATGCAATCTCAGCAGTTGGGAGGCTGAGACAGGAGGATTGTTGTGAGTTTGAGACCAGCCTGGGGTACAAATTGGACTCAAGGCCAGCCTGAACTGCATAGCAAGACCCTGTCTCAAAAGGATAGAATAAAATAAAATGAAATGAAAAGATGTAGTATCAAAGTAATGAACAAAGTATTACTCATCGGGAGAAATGGTCGCATTAGAAATACGTGATCTAAAAAACTCTAACTTTAGGAAGTTTTAAACCAGATATGATGAATGCCTATAACTTCAGCACTCTGGGAGTCTGAGGTAGGAGAAGCTCAAATTCAACACCAGTCTGGAAAATGTAACAATAGATTTCAATAAATAAGTAACTAAGTAACTAACTAAATAAATAAATAAATAGTGCTTGGAGGGCTGGCCAAATAGCTCAGTGGATTAAAGCACCTACAAGGGGGCACAGGAGCCAGGGGTTTGATCCCCCGGCCTGCTGTGCCAGCCCTGCCTCCAGGATATGCTGAGACAGCAATTGAGACTGGGCGTGGTGGCACGCGCCTGTAATCCCAGCGCTTGGGAAACTGTGCACAGGTGGATCACTAGGAGTCTGATCTAGTAGTAAGACCCTGAACACCCTGTAGACCCTTCCCTAAAATACAAAAAATAAAATAAAATAAATAGTACTGAGGAATACAGCTTAACATGAAGGCCATGGTTTCAATCCCTGCACACACACACACACACACACACACACACACACACACGAGAAGGGAAGGAAAAATTTAATGTAATATGTGCAAATTTTTTGAGGCTGTTTAGAGACTTTTTGAAATTATGGATGGTGATGTGAATACATGCATTTATTTTCTTTACTTGGAAGACTGGATGAGGATGTTAGGCTGGGCTTGAAATCTTAGGACAGAAACGGTGTTATTAATTGATTGCTTATGGAAATAAAATGCCTGTGTTGATTGAAGATTTAAGTAGAAGATTTTTTTTTCATATATCTTCAGTGTTACTGGTACATTTCATACAAAATAGGTTGTCCAGGTCAGACAGAAAAAGCAAAGTGCAATCTGTCTTCACGTCAAAGCAAGAGTTGCACTGAATGAAGGCTTCAAGAAGCTCCTCTGCCTAATGAAGGACTCTTCGGGCTGCTCATTATTAATGACATCTTTTTTGTCTTCTTTCTGAAGAGTCTCTCCCCTGGGGGCCTCAAGTCATACTAGATGTGGTCCTGTTTCCATTTGCTGCAGCTGCTAGTCTGTGGTTCAAACCAGCCGCCTCCCAAATTTCAATGCTTGAGAAGAGTTTCAACATGTAATGGATAAATCCCTGTAAACTGGGGATAGATTTGAAGGTGCATAAATGGCTCTTTCTGAGCCCTTACTCATAGGCTGCTGAGGTTTTGCTATACAAATGAAAAAATAGGCGGTGTTCTGATATCTGGAGCTACGCTTACGTTTGGCACCAAGAATTAATAGTTAATGCAGAGCTAGTTCAGTTGGCTTCTTATGAAAAATACAATTGTGCTTATATCCAAACTTCTAGAATCTTTTCCTGTTGTAAAGTATTTCCATCACATAACAATGATTCTTCAACTGCGATGAATCTGAGCACCTTCATGTTTTTTTGTGCTGAATAATAGGTTCTCAAAACAAACATAATTGCCTTTTATTCCAATGAAAAGAGGGGTGAAGAACCACTTTCGGGGAAATAGAATAAGTTTTTATGAGTTTTTTCTTCTTTCTTTTCTTTCCAATTCAAAAAATGACCTGGGTATGACAATATTTTGTACTGGCCTGGAGTTCCCTATGGGGATGATGGCCCTAGGTGAGGGTTCTGTAACAAACTGTTGTCCACCCAAGCTCGTGGTTCTGGATGTCAAGGAAGCCTGGGTGCTTCATACAGGCTGTTGTAGGCAGAAAGACAGCAAACCCACATGAGAGAGAATCTGAGTGCATTTAGTACTGTGGGGGCCCACCCTGGAGTTGGGGATCTAGAAGGTTGCTCAGCACTGGGCGGGTCCGGAGCAGCTGGAGCTGGCCGGCTTGTGCACCCCACGAGGAGCAAGCTTTACCGGCCGGAGCCCCACACGGTGCTCAGTACTGTATCATTGTCTTTTTGCCCCACTCCAGTCAGCAAATAACTGCTCGCTTTCCCTAGTCCGACATTCTCAACAAAAATCAAAGTTCCCCACATTCTTTTGTGACATGTGAGAGAAGATCAACACATTCTATGGACCCCGAGCTCAGAAAGGTGGAGGGAAAAGCCGCCCAAGTGAAGCGGGAGCGGAAGTGCGGAGAGTGAGGATAAGTCATTGCTAGGTTCTGGGGTTCAGGTGGACTTCCGCACCAGTGCGTCCGCTTCCCGTGCTCCACTGAGGTGGCATAGGTGGCCTGCTTCTGCTCCTACTGCTGCCTTGTGCTCAGTTTCCCCTGCTTCCTGGGCCTGACCAGGACCCTGGTGGCCCCGTTTGAGTCAGTTTCCTGGTCTTCATCTCGCGGCCTCTCTTTCTCACTTGCATATATGAACATGCTATTATTTCAGCTTATTCTTTGTTGTCAAGTTATTTTTCCTTTTATAGATTCGTTAGCACCTCTGTCCATTTCTTAAGGAACTTAATCCTGTTTCCGCTCCCTGGGTTGCAGCTCCACTGAGAAAAGTGTCATATGTCATCTAAAATTGTTTTACTACAACCACCTAGCAACATGTCCCCACTAATACGACTTTTAAATAGGTATCTTTATATAATATAACTTATTGTATGCTATATATGTTGTATTGGTACTTTTTTTGCTGTGTTCACAATATTGATGATTTTCTACATACTTAGCAGTAGAGCATCACCCACATATCCTGCAAATTTGTGTGTCACTATCACAACAGCAGGCTCTGTCACAAGTTCTTCAGGCATAATTTTGCATTGTTGACAACACTTAAAGCTTAGAGCAATAACATAGCTATTCTTGGGAAATATAATTCTATTTTGATTAGTGATCATTTTCACAGTTTTATTAATTATCATCTTATAAATTATATCTGGTCTCAGATATATGAAAAATATTCTTACCTTATATTTATTTATGTATTTGGTACAGGGTCTCACTGTGCAACTCAGAATCATAGTGATCCTTCTGTCTCAGCCTCCCCAGCGCTGCCAGTTTTGGTGGCCTGTACAGCATGTAGTACTAAAGATCGAACTTGGGTCCTTGTGCTTGCCAGGCAGGCACTTAGAGCACTGAGCTATCTCCCCAGCCTGAAAAAAATATTTGGCAGTGTTCTACATGTTGAAGTCATTCCTCGTATTTTATTAAATATGGTTATTCCATAACTTGTGGACAAGGATTCCATTCAGCAAGGACCCGCTCATCCAAGGTTAGCCTCTCTCGCTTGTTATGTCCCCACGGCCACACATCGCCAGCAGCTGGCAGCTGTTAGAGCTGTGGACTCTCAGGCCTCAGCCCGGACTACTGCATCAGAAACTGCATTTTAACAAGATTCCCAGGTGGTTCAAATGCGTTCAACATTTGAGTAACGCTGCCACACGCCTTTATTTCTGTCACTGGAATTGTGAATGTGATATTCGTAGGGCTGTAAGAGTAAAGTGTTGTGTGTCCGGCGGTTGGTTGACACTACAACCTCAATCAGCCTAGCTGATGCGGGTGAATGGCTTGGAAAGAGTTTGCATGTGAATGCTTTCACATGCCCGGAATCATAGAGGATTGCTCACCCAAATTTTCAAAACAGGGTGAAGTAGTCAGTTCCAAGGTAGCACCTGGAAGGCACTCACTTCACCCCGAAGCCTCAGCGAGGCTTTCTGTGTCACTGCACAGGAAACTGAGAAGCTGTATCAGGGCACCTACAGTGAAATGCAGGGGACTTATTTGCAGAAATACCCACATGAAAAAAAGCCCAAGTGTGCTCCTCATAGGCTGAGTTTCATGGCCGTGTTGGTGAATGGAGTCAATTGCATGAGCACTGAGTGAGTGGTCAGTAATCATTCACACGTGGAGTAAGGGTGTCCTCTCCTTTGAACTCAGCAATCAGGAGAACACCAAACCATATCAATGAGGCAAGTTGGGTAGGCTGTGGTCCTTCAGTCTTCTGCTTACCCATGCCCTTTGCTAGGAACTTTTCAGAGCCCTGCCTTTGGAACTGGACAAACTTCTCTGTCTTATGAATGTGATTCAACCACTTGACTCGCTTTTCTCAGTGACATGAAATAGAAGGGACAAGGTGCCATTTCTGACCCTGAGCCTCAAAAGAACTTGGTGAACCATGCCGAGCAGAAGTCTGTACTTTCATCAGCTGGGAAGTAACTGATCAGATTACTGAGTCTTGTAGTCAACAGTAATAAAATTGAATTTTTCTTTTAGTGACCCGGAAAGGCAGCATACATTAAAAAAAATCCTTTTCATCTCGGTAGCATAGCAACCTGAGTATGCGTTCACCTACACTGAATTTTGGGCTCCTCCAAGTTGAATCTATTTTACCTATCTCGAGAATTTCCATGATTAGCACAAGTAGATTGTTTGATAAATATTTCAAAGGGTAACTGAAATGGTCACATGTGTTATTTTTCTACTAAGATCATTATGTGGACTTGCATTTGCAAAAAGTCCAATTAGAAGGGGAAAATGTAAAAATTAATAAATGATTATTTTATTTAACCACATCAATTGTATCTTGTACTTTTTCAAGATGAAAATCTATGCTAGACAACATTAGTACTCCATGCCTACCATAAGTTTGTGAGCAAATATGTCAAGTAACAGGTGTAATGGCTGAATGTTATTTATAAAATGATGGAAAAATATTTCTGATGAGTACAAACTATAATAATCTGACTCATATAAAACACAAATATTCATTTACCATATTAGGAAATATATTTCTGTGATTTACTTTACAAAAACATCCTCTCTATATGAATGCAGTTGTAAGTATATAAACATTCAAATATAAATGAAATGCAAATATATAATTTACTTTTGTTTTTAGCTATATTTTACATGCTTCTCTATCTTCAATAGATATCATAGGGAAATGTGCTATGATTAAATGATAATTGGGCATTTTTACTTCACTTAGTACAATTCCAACCCTTTGCAGTGATGTAGTCTAAGAGAACAGGAATTAGTAGTGCTGGGGATAAAAAGCTAGGTGAGAGCTGTTTGAGACAACAGTAAAAATTCTAGGACTGGGGTGATAGCTCAGCAGCCTAAGCATCTGCCTGGCAAGTGCAAGGATCCAGGTTCGATCCCTGGTACTGCATGGCAAGCCCATCCTGGAACCCTAGGCAGGCCAGGCTAGCCACCAAAACCAGCTGTGGTGGTATATACATGTAATCTCAGTGCTGGGGAGGTTGAGACAGGGGGATCATATGAGTGAGCTGTGGAGCAAGACTCTGTAGCAAATAATTTTTTTTTTTTTAAAGAATTCTGAGGGGCTGGGGAGATAGTTCAGTAAAATAAGCACTTCCCTGGCAAGCATAAGGGCCTGAGTTCAATCCCGGTTCTGAAAACAAAACAAAACAAGAATTCTGGTGTAAGGCCTTCGCTTAATAGGTTGTGCTTGACTCTGATCTTTGCTTAAGAGCACCAGAGTATTAGTGGGTACTGTTGTCTTTCTAGATGTCACCAGGGCTGAGTTGCACAGAAATCCTGTATTCCTATCTCCCTCTCTGTGCCAAGCCATGTGTGCTCAGGCTAAACCTGTCCTCTCTGGACCAGCCAGAACTGTGTCTCTTCTGCACTTAATATTTAATGAAGGAATTAACAGTAGTTGCTGGGTGATTTTCCATCCTTTAAAGTTTCTTAGTAAGTCACTTTTCTACAGCAAGGCTTTCTTGGAATCTCTAGGTCTCAGCCATGCTTTCTTCCCAGCCTTTCTTTCTTGTCTTATTTATTGACACTTGATAAGATGTTGGTTCTAATTCCTTTTATTTTAAATTTATATTAAAACCTTTCATTACTCCACTTCTATTCTTGTCATGTTATCTCCTTGGCTAGAATGTAACTGAAGGGTAAAAACAATTCCTTATATATCTTGTGTTCCCCCA
This sequence comes from Octodon degus, assembly GCF_000260255.1. Taxonomy (NCBI): domain Eukaryota; kingdom Metazoa; phylum Chordata; class Mammalia; order Rodentia; family Octodontidae; genus Octodon; species Octodon degus. The sequence continues at coordinate 9,522,260 of NW_004524633.1, forward strand.
GCACTGGTGCAGAATGGCCAGCAAACAATGATTTGTTGGTAAAAGCATACATGAGTGAATCAAAGTTCTTGTGAACATCATTGTTAATTCCTTCATTAAATATTAGGCACTAAGGACACACATATGCATAAGATACAGTACCTGCCCTCCTCAAATGCATACTCTAAGTGAAAAAACTTGCATCCTTGTGCTTTCAGTTGGTTATACATTGCCAAATGTTTGCAGTGTTTTAAAAATAGCTTGTCTTTATTTTTCTTTATAGCTGAGTAATACTCCATTGTATAAAAACAACACATCTTCTTCATCCATTCATTGGGTGATGGGTATTTTGGTTGTTTCCAAGATTTGGCTACCACGAATTGTGCTGCTATAAACATAGGCACACATATATTACTATGATATGATGTCTTCAATACTTTTGGGAAAATTCCCAGAAGTGGTTAGCTGGATTGAATGGGATTTCCAGTCCTAATTTCTTGAGGCGTCTCCACACTGATTTTCATAATGTTTACACCAGTCTACATTCCCACCAGCAGGGGAGAAGGGTTCCTTTTTCCCCTCAGCCACTCCAACGTTTGTTGGTTGATTTCTTTATGATAGCCATTCTTTCTGGAGTGAGATGGTATCTCGAAGCCTTCATATATAAGTGGATACAACTTGAAGATATACTCATAAGTGAAATAAACCAGACTCACATATGTAAATATCATATAGTCTCCCTAGTGGAAGAGCTCAAAAGAAGAAATAAAAATTGAAAGGCATAATACAGTTAAATGAAAAGCGAGAACTTAAGGTTTAAACAATGAAGAGAGAGAAAGGAGAAAAGTTAGGAAATATGGCAGGGGCAAAACCATACATTTATTTAAACAAGATGGTGAAGGCAATGGTCCTAAGAATCTCTATCAGGTGTTTGAAAATAGCAGTTAATAGGTAGAATTATCACCCTGACTAACTCTACATGCTGATATCTGTAAACTAAGCAACTACACTGAGGATAGCAATGTGTAATACTAAAAATAACTTGTGAAAAATATCTTTAGCTTCATGTTTTCTAATGAACCCAAGTAATTCCTGCTGATGTTTATAATTTGTGGGAGATAATAATCTACAGTCAATTCCTGATTAACTCTTGTACAGCTTTTCTAGATTTTTCATTAGCATTTTCAACTCTGTCAGAGGATAAAAGTTGGAAGTTAATTTTAATTTCTGCTATAAAGAACTGCGGTAATGTGGATCCTGATGAGCAGTCCAGACCTACTGACTTATGTGACTTTATAAAATTGTCTGTGAGAACCCTTTGAGCCTTTCATTCTTGCATCAATACTCATAGGTAACTCATTTTTGCCAATGGGTATGGAATGATGTCTTTTCTTTTTCTTACCATTAGCAAGTTTTAATTGCAGAAGCCATAGTCTTCAAAAAACTAAGATTTTTGGACTTTCTTTGTTTGTTTTGGAAATATGAAAATTATTATACAAGAATGTAAAGGAAAATTCTTTATCATTTCTAGCCACCTCCCCTTAAAAGTTCCACTGTGTAGTTCATTTCATACTTGCAAATACCCAATTCTTCCATTAAAATGTGAATGTATTCATAGACAGTATGTAAATGAATAGGCATGGCTATGTTCCAATAACATTTTATTTATGAATACTGAAATTGTGATTTTGTATAATTTTTTAGTGTCATGTGGTATTGTTATTTCATTTGATTCTTAAATCCTTTGAAAATTTAAACCTTTTCTTTTTCCCCTCAAGAGCTATGTAGAAACAGGAGTTGTATGGGCTGGGTTCTGTGTTTTGCCTGTACCCATTTTTGTATTTCTTGGAGTTAAGTCTTTGTGGAAGAGTAGAGTACTCACACAGATGCCAAAGACTAAGAAACTACAGCTCTTTACTCTTTGGGTCTTTTAGAAAATGTTTGCCAATCTCTGTTCTAGACAACAACGCCTTTCTACTGAAAGCAGTTAAGCACTTGTCTGACATAATGCAAAAACTACTAGCAAGACACAGTTTTTGCTCTGATATATATTCTAAAGCAATAAGAATTTTGAGTTCCAATGATACATTTTAAGTGGTTAATATGTACAAAATTCTATTCTAGACATTGGATATTCCACAGCCCATGTGTACAAACGGGCATAATCTCTACTGCTATGAACTTTACATTCTGGGTTGTGGGTCCACTTGCATCATGCAGACATGGACCTGATGTTCCACAAATGAAATATACTGCCAAAAGCACTCCCACAAATACTTCCAGCTTGTGAGCAAAATTGGAAATGACAGAACAGTCACTACTGTCCACGTTTTGGGTTATCCAAGCAGAACATACCCGCTTACCACTGAAACTCTACTTGATTTAATGATGTATCCCAAGAAAAAAATCTTTAACCTTATCTCCTTAGAAACTATAAGCACATCAAAGAGGAAAATATAAATTTGGCATTAACACACAAACTCAAATTTTTAAAAACAGCTGAAGTTGTCAAAATTGTTTGGTTTGAAACTGTCTCATTGCTATTTGTTTCTCAATAAAATTATGGAAAAAATTGTCTTAAAGCTAAGATGATAGAGGATGGGAGAGTATAATTAGAAAAGCTGGGAATTCTTTGTGGAATCCTAGAAATAAAAACCCTGCATATTGTTTCAATTGAATTTGGCTAAAGTTGTATATGGGCTGTGAAACAGAGTGCGAAGAAATGACTCTCACTACGCAGAGAGGTCTGCCTCGAGTCTCACTACTGAGGGCTCCAACCATAATAGAATTCTGCTGACCAGACACGTTAACTGCAGAAACCTGGAATCAATTCTGCGGACAATGTTGGAAGAGAAAGACCTTGGGAAGAGGCATGACTTTAAATATACACAGCAAGCACCAAGGTGCTTATTGTTAAGTTTCAGCAAGCTGTTGGCTGCCTGATGGGAACCTGCATGGGACAAATCAAGGACAATGCCCCGATCTCAGTTCTGTGACCCACTGGTCATTCCCAAGGATACTCGGTAAATGTTCAGTACAGTGTGTTTCTGCAGTGCTAACCTCTGCCACCGAAGCTCTGAGCATCCGATTATAATATTTATGAAACAAAAGAGACTATTTCATATCATTATGTTCAATATGCCACTATATTTTTATATATCAGATTATGCTTTTATAAGAAATTGTCAAAATAGCACTAAAATGAAAACTGCTGCTGCTTTTAAAATAGTCAAGACAATTTAGAATATGAAGTCTGAATCATATTGTTGCAAGGAGTTATCAGGAGGGAAGACTTTATGTGGCCTTCAGAACATCTGACCACATTAGAAGACGATTTTTCTCTTTACTAGCAGCCAGGCTGCCTCATTTGAGATGAACTCATTGGAAATCATTCCACAGAAAACCGTGAGGAAGAGGAAATAAGAGGCATTTCCAATCAGTTGTGTACCAAATAGATTTCTGTCGAGTTTCTTCTGAGATAGCCATCTCTGGAAACAAAGCTGAGCAGCTTTCACGTTGTTTTAGAAGAGGAGGAAAAAAGCCACCTTTTCTTAAATATCATGAAATAGTGAATTGTTTCATAGAATCAGGAGGCATGCCTCTGTAATGTGCTCATTATTTTGAGAAAGTAGGATGAATTGTTTTTGACAGGATTGGTTTTTAAGAATTACGCGTGATACTACAGAGAAGGATAAATATTTCAAAACTGACATGTTTTACATGGATTATATCCCTGCGACCAATTTAAGTGACTACAAATTTAGTTGACAAGTTTAGATTTTAATTAAAGATGACAATATTAGACTGCTATGTGTTCATAGTGGAAGCTGGTTACTCATATTCTTTTATTTAATTTGTCTTTTGAATGTAAACTTCTAATTGTCACAAAGGAAATATTACAACAGGCCCTGAAGTCACTTCACCCCTCTTCTGGTAACTGCCCCCATTCCTAAGAGTATCCATTATGTTGGATTCTAACTGTGACAGTGTTTTAACTTTAAATAGATGTAATCAGACAACCAATGCTCTTGAGTCTTGGTTATTTTCATTCAACACTGTGCTAGTGGAATTTATTCATAATTTTGTCTGTAAGTATAGTTCACTCTCATAGCTGTATAAGATTCCACTGCGTAAAGATAACACGGCTTTATTCTACTGCCAGTAGCCAGATTTTCTGGATTTGGGCTATCACAGTAACACTATTTCGAACATTCTTATGTGTAACTTTAGGTGAACTTATGTCTTCCTTTAGCAAGTGTACTGAAAAATGAGATTACCAGGTCACGGGGTCTAATGCGTTCAGCTATTACAGGCGTGAGCAAAACCTTTTCCCAACTGGCTCTGACAGTATCTACCCAAGAATATGAGAATGGGGTTTAACCTCGGCCATCCATTGCATGTTTTCCTTTTAGACATTTAGAGGACATGGGTCTTACAGAGTATTATAGTGTCACCCCATAGGGACATGGAGAGGTTCTAAATTGTGGTTTTAATTTACATTTGCCTGACGACTGATGACATAGAGTGCCTTTCTTGTATGTTTCTGGGCTATTGGATATGCTTTTCTATGAAGAATCTGTCCATATTATTTTACCCAGTTCCCTTAATCTACCTTAATCCTACTAATTTTAGGAAATTTATGTGTATTTAAGATACAAGTCAGTTGTTGGATATAGATGTATTATAAATATCTTCTTTAAAACCAGGCTTTTCCATTTCATTTTTTATGATGTCTTGTGTCATATTGTTGAATAGAAACGATGTCGTTTTTAATATCTTCAGTTATTATTTTTCTCACACTCATCCATCATAGTCCATTGTACATATGAATCTTATGAAGCCCCGAATAAGAAGATCAATGATTTGGAGTCCTCAATCTAGTCTTATACTCCAAAATTCCTTTTAGGAGTTCTGCGTCAAAGGTATGATTGAAAAATTATGCTATGTAATTCCTTTTTATCTTTTTCTCCAGCAGATTAATTTGCTCCTAGTGTTTCAGTGATACCTATTTAAGTTCATATGGGTAAAATATGAAAAAACATCCATTTTCAGTAAAAATAAATACTCAAAAGACTGGACATTCATTAAAAATAGAGGTAGCATGCCTTACACTGTATTTCTATGGCATGGCACCTCCCTTTGTCCTATGTGACTCCTAAAGGCTGTTATATTTTGCTTGATCATCCTGAATATTACCTCTGGTGCATCTGGTCCATTCTGTCTCATGTAGCCAAGGAGGGCAAAGAACCAACATCTTTATAAGTTTACATTGAAAAATGCACATCTTGGCTCTAAATATCCCAGTATTCTAAGATACATTTCAGTCTCCTTACTCTAGCAATGAACTATGCATAATTTAGTTGCTGCTTTTCATTCATTTACCTGACTTTCCCTGCAGAGGTTGTCCTGTCATTTCTACCTGCTGACCTCTGACTGTTGCTCTTTCCACATCACCTTGAAAAGCATTTTCTGACCTTGCAAGTGTATATATTCCTGTCATCTCTCCTGTGTGTCTGCTCCCCCACCATACTTGAATATAATTTGTATTTTTTCTCCTAAGCAACTGTGAAGCATCAAGCTGAGGCGATGCTTTATTCCTCTTTGTGTTCAGACTGCTTAGAATGAGATTAACAAACTTGCCGATATAGTTTTATTGTATGAATGAATGAGCTATTCTTTGATGTAAATTATTTTCCTTTCAAAATATTTTTAGATGTTCAAAGAATTTATCTCAGAAATAATATATTAGTGCTGGCCCCACTCCCAGGGCATGTTAGCCTGTGAATGAGTCCGGATGTGGTGACGGGTATGGTGATGCATGCCTGTAATCTCAGCGCTGGGGAGACTGAAAACAGGAGTATCACTATGAGTCCGAGCTGTGTAGGAAGACCCTGTATCAAATTCATAAATGAAAAAAAGAATGTATGGTATAATACAGAATAATTAAAGGAAAAATAGCAGAGATATGTATATCTGCTATAGAGATTGGAGAAGAAACTCTCACTAAATTTGTTCATTTTATGGATAAAAGGCAAAACAAAATTTCATAACAAAAATAATAGGAGAATAATAATAGTTAACACATTAAATGATGCTATTTTTGAAATAGTTGCTCAGGGTATAAGATGTGGCCCTAAAAATTTCACCAGTCAAAATTAGCCCAAACTTGCATTTTTTTCATACCATCACAGGCTAAATGGTAACCTATAGGAATGAAGAAAAGACCGTAAGAACTTTCCTTTTTCCCACCTGCCTGAGAGAACCCTGCATACTGACCACTGAAAAGTGACTTAGGAATTGTGACGTTCAGTGCCACAGGTCAGCGTCACAAGTAGAGAATGCAAGTGAAGCTTAACAGAGCATAGATGAAAAGGGATAGCCAGTGATGCCTGCTGAGAAGGAGAGAAAGCCATCATCCCTTGAGCCCTTGCAGATAAGAGTGTTCCTTAGTATGAGAGGCTGAGAGAGATTAGAGAAGATGAGGCAACATCCAGAGGCAGGCAAATCTCAGAGCAGGTGGTGGAGTGAGGTTGCCCCTTGGACTCACATCTGGCTTCCCACAAACACCGTCAAAATCACAGAGGGCTTGAAGGTGCTCTCCAAAGCAGCTGCACTTTACACCATCAGATTCAGCTGCACCATAGTAAAAGAGTGAAACCCACATCACCAGGAGCTTTCTGGAATCTTTGGTTTTAGTGATGGCTGTGCAGCAGAGGAGGATAGGATAAAAAGCTCATTGCTTTTCATTTTTCCCCCTTTCAAGAGACCATTAACATGGTTTGATGCTTTAGCTTTGTCAGGTTTATGAGCGGTCAACATCACTGGAGACCATTACTGAGATGGCTTGAAAACCCAGCACTGTCCTATCCCACACGTGACCCCTGCAGGCTCACACTCCAGCACAATCCACATCACCCAGAGAAGTCACAGATCCTTCCGATATGTAGTAGCTCTCCTCAGTGCTACACACCAGACCCTGACCATTTCAAAATTTATATTACCAAGGAGGTATTCACAAGAGAAGCCATTCGGATGAAAAAAAAAAAACAGCTATCATCAATCACTTGGGGAACTATTCACAAAACTAAACTGAGATTTAGTGGCGCTTACTTTTGAGTTTTAAATATCTTGGATAATCAGTATGGCAAAGATTAGATGAAGTGGCATTCAGGGCTATTATTGGGATAGAAAGGCACTTCATTCATGCCTCGTTCTGAGCATGGAGTTATCTCTAAATGTTTAGTTTCAGAAGAGTGTTATTGGTGATAACATCTTACACCAGGTTGTGTTACCTGATAGTCCATGATGCATCAAGGGAGCTACAGTGAATTTTTAGGAATTAAACTTAAGAGCTACATTTTAAGTTCCACTTATTAAACTATATTAGAGTCATTTGAATAGCTCTTAGAAATTATACCATGATTTCATATACATTTTATCACTTCTTACAAGATATTTGTAAGGAAAAGTTTATTTTCCTCATTTTATAACTTTATAATTTCCATCATGTTCTAGATGGTGAAACTGAGGCTCACAGAGATTTAGTCATTACAAAATCATTAAATGGACTGAGAACTCCAATCTATGGCTAAAAAAATGCAAATCCTGAATTCAATTGTTGAGTACATTTTTGCAGCCTTTCTTCTACCCTTCCCCCTTTCTCACTGATTAATGCAATATTGTGTGTGTGTGTCTGTGTGTGGTAATAGAGTCTGAATATAGGACTTTTCTTTGTCTTTTTGAGACAAGGTATGACTATGTAGTTCAGGTTGCCCTTGAGTTCACTTTGTAGGCCTGGTTGGCCTCAAACTCACAAAGATCCTCCTGCCCCAGCCTCCTGAGTGCTGGGATCACAGGCATGTGTCAACACACACAAATTTGAATACAGGGTTTTCATGCTGAGCTATATGCTCAGGGCCTTTTTCTTTTTAATTGTGACATAGAATATCACTAGCTCTCTAAATTTCCCTAGCTAGGCCTGAATTTGTGATTCACCTGCCTCTGCTTCCCAAAGCGCTGGGATAGTATGAACTCCTCACAAGTGTGCCTTAATTCTAAATTTTTATAAATACAAGAAATTATTTTTATATTTGCATTTTATTTTCAAAATATTTAACAGCTTGTGGAATTTTATATAGAATGTTAACATCTGTTTCAAACCTTTTTATTCACAGCAAATGTGTGGCAAAGAATTTTTCATGCTCTAGTGGCTATCTTTGGATATTGAAAACATAGGTAACATTTGTCTTTCGCGTTTCTTTTCAGATAATCTTTAATTAACACCTAATGATTCATGAAAGTATACTTTTAAAAAGCAAAGCAGGGGGCCTGCCCCATAGCTCAGTTGTGTAAGTGCCTGCTTAAACAAAGCCCTCACGCTCAAGCTTCTGTAGTTCGAACCCAGAGAGTCATGGCAAACCAGAAATGCCCTAAAGGCATCTTCGGGCCTCCAACCCCCCCCAAAACAAACAAACAAACAAACAAACAAACAAACGCAAAGCAGCCTCATACTGACAAGGTATGTGCTGTCCTCATGGTCAACAATGTTTTAAACAACTTTTAGAAGGTCACACTTCTGTCCATTCCAATTTCTTGTCCAGACTGGGAATCATCACCTTTCATTTGTTAATGAACTGTATCGGCTGAGATCTTGGAAGATCCCCTCACAATCCCAGGGGATAGCCGTGCCCCACCAGGTATGACAGGATTGGGTAGGAACTTTAATAACAGGTGTGCCTAAATGATTCTAGACTGTTCTAACAAATTCCAGGGATTTATTTTTCACTTAGACATTTTTATTGTTAAAAAAGTGATTCCAAGAAAAAAAGCCTGTGGAACCGAGAGACCTCCCAGGCATGCCACACACTTGTAGTAGGTGGTAGCACTACTCCTCATGCTGTAGACTGGCTGTTGGACTTGAGGCTAATAATATACACAAAAATGGCTAGAGTCTGGCTAGGGAGATAGCTTGGCAGTCTAAGCACCTGCCTGACAAGTGCAAGGACCCAGGTTCAATCCCTGGCGTCACATTTCATGCCAAAATCAGGTGTGGTGGTGTCTGCCTGTAATCCCAGCACTGGAAAGGCTGAGAAAGGAGGATCACTGTGAGTCTGAGCTGTATAGTGAAGCCCTGTACCAAATAAATAAATAAAAGATTAAAATAAATGGTCAGAGTCCTCTTGCTGTCTTTATAGAGAACATCTGAAAATTATGCAGCTAGCTCTATAAGGCCAGCGTTTAAAATCCCTTTCAGATAGGATATTCTAAATCTTATGTCTGTTAAACTACTCGATAATTCTATTCCATAGTATAGCATATAATCCTCTGAAAACGAATCCCAGCAAGATTTTTTGAATATGTAAGCTTCCCTTGACCTTGAATCCATACTTTTTGGACCCATGTCTTGTCCCTCAGCTCTGAATGGAGTCAATATTAGTACCAGAATTAAATGATTCCATTGTGGAACCACGGGACAGAGTCAGCAAGACAGCTCAGCGATCTAACGTGCCTGCTTAGGTAGGCTTAGGCAAGCTCGGGGACCGAAGATTGATCCCCAGCACCACATGCCTCACCAACCCCACCCTGAGGGTGGGCTGAGCCAGCCACTTAATACATACATAAATAATAAAATTGTGGGGCAATCTTCCATGTTATATTTCTAATAGTTGTACTTTTACCATGGGGTGAGTGGAGTTACTAGTTACCGATGCCTGAGAAACTGTGCCCAGTGGTACACCCTCCTGAGCTACATATGCACACAACTAGCTATTTAAATTGGTTGCCATCAACCTTCCTGCATCTTATTTTTTCTTTTAGGAATCTCACTGGAGGGCTGAGTTTCACACCCTTAGATTTTCTGAATACAGAGTAGCAAAGCTAATCCTCAGGGCTATGACTATAGAGAGGCTTCACAGAATGTCTTGGTTTTCATACCTTTAACAAGTTTGAAGGTCTTCATTTAATGTTACAGATATAGCGGGGGCTTTATAAGGGCAGGATAAAAGAATTATTTCTTGACATGGCTCAGTGTAGAAGGTGCTATGTGGAAGCACAAAAACCATGGGGTTAGTAGTGACTAAATCCCTGTCCCTGTCTCAGTGTCGAGTAGAATTCACACTGTCTCATCAGCAAAGATTTTGAAGTCTGCCTGGCTGATACATCTGTCATGAATTTTCTCTGGCTGTTGGGTTACATTAACAGTTCCCTCCATCTATTAATTCATAAGCTTTTAGGGAAACAAAGTAGTCATTAGTGAGAAAAAAATTTTGAGCCTATTCATTGAAAAATGACTAGGAAAATGCATAAAAAGTAATTGCTAGGAAAATGCAACAGATAATAGTGCTAGCTCCAACAACAGTGTCACAGGGACTAATACCCTTTATAAAAGTATCTGTTGCAGATTTATTCCAGTAGCATAAACACAGGAAGGGTCCTTTGACTTCCAAGAAGATGAAATAATACATAGGTCATGAATACATAAGTTTTATTTCTATAACCGAAAGTATTTCACCACTTCAAGAAGTATTTATGAGGCCAATTACTGGAATAGTATGGAATTAAATTTGGTTTTATATGGCATCTTTCATAACCCAAGTATCTCAATAGCTTTGCGAAAGTACAGAAAGGCATGATGATGGGAAGCTGAAGAAGCCATTACGCATTTAAGGGCAGATGATATAGGCTTGGATCCGGAGCAGTGCTTTATGCTTTCAGAGAACAAGATGTCCTCCAGTTCATCCTTTACAAATTGGGTGGTATCTTTATGTTCTACCTTAGCTACAGCCTAGGACGTGTTTGAAGCTCCACACAACTTCTTCTTTTTTTTTTCTTTTAGGTGCCAAAATATTAGTTTTATTATTAGCAAATCTAAATTGGAAAGTCTTCTGGACCCAGGAACAAAGTGGGCTGGCTTCTTACTCTTTATTCCTGCAGCTGGCATTTCATTCCAGTAGCAGAAAAAGAAGCTTCCACTCCTCAGGCCTCCCTGTCTGCTCTTCTTATGGACTGAGTATCCTGTGACGGAGGATACACTGTTCTGGAAGGGGGAAGACAAGTGGGTCTGTGGACAGGAGAGGTCCCACAAGAGAAAGAACAGTGAAGATCCTGGATTGGAGCTGCACAGGTTCCCTCTTGGTCTCATCAATCAGAAAAGTCGCTCTGGAAAAGAAGCAACAGCACAAGTATAGAACGGGTGCTCTCCTGACGCTACACACAGGGAACATTTCCGGGTTTGTGGGCCAAAGCAGAACTGCATACTCACCTATTCCTGAATTGCAAGATGAAGCAACATTATTCAATAAGCTTTGGCTAGGGAGTTCGAAATTCTCAGCTCTCTAGCCCTGTGTTAAGTGAGTGAGTCCATTTAGGATATCCAGTGTAAAAAATGCCATTTAATGCCCAAAATCCAAATAAACTTGCCTTTAATTTCGTGGAAAGACAACAGTGATTTGTTGGATTTTTTTTTTATGCCAACATTGATAAGAAATACAAAAGATGGGTAAATCAGTAAATGTGGTGGAATTACCACTTTTACCAGGAAAATAACACCTGCAGCTTTTTCATTATACTGCAGGGGAAAAGAAGTACAAATATATGCTGTTGTCCTTCATATTCTGCACTACAGAACTCTGTAACCAGAAGGTTTGTTTGTGTGTCAGAAAGAAACTCTCTGGGAAATGCAAAGCTGACAGGGATCAGCATGAATCTGGACTGGCTTGCTCACAGGCTAGGAAAAGTGCTAGAGAAAGAGTCGCCCCCTTGGCAGTCAAAAGGTTAGAAATCAGACTTGGACTTGAAGGAAACAACCTCCACTTTTTTTTTTTTTTTTTTAATATGCGTTTGGTGCAGGGTCTCATTACGTAGCTTGGACCCACAGTGATCCTCCTGTTTTCAGCCTCGCCAGCGCTGGGATTACAGGCGTGCGCCACCACGCCTGGACTTGTTGGCCGGCTCAGCACGCCCAGGGGCAGATCGAATCCTGGTCCCTGCCTTTGCCCAAGCAGGCGCTCAGTCTGCTGAGCTATCTCTTCGGCCTCCTCCATCTTTACTTTAACTGAGCTACAACTACATTACAAAAGGGAAGTTAACATTTGCCTGCAAACACTGATGGCTGGTCATTCTACGTCTTTTATTTTTCTTCTTGTCAGCTTTGTTTCATGAGCTTTTTATTTTGAATTTAAACTTTTCTCTATAGATGTAATTGTTCCATTTATCAAGGCTTCCATAATCTTAATATACGTGCTGTGTCTTCATAGCAACAACTTGTCCATCAGCATCCAACGACAATTAAAATTACTCCTATTTGTCACTAACTTTGAGTATTTACTGCACTTTTTGTTTTGAAGAAATTCTCACTAGATTTCCTCTCTTCCCTTTCTTTAGAATTTATGATGACTGTGTCTATTTCATTGATTTCAGATTTAGCAGGTTCTCAATAGAACTGAGATCTTATTCAATAGAACTTATACAACTTCTCACCTTGTTACTCGAGGGAATGAAGTAGACATCTATATGATCTCTCAATAGATTCTTTGGAAAGGTATTAGCATTGGCTTTATGGTTATGTTTTCTCATCTCTTGAAATCCAGTCACTTTGGTTTTTTGAAATGTTCTTTCACTTATTAATGGGGCATGAGTATTTACGAGTTATCCAAGGACAGATTTCCTTGTGGATTTTCTTTCATATGATTCCCCTCTTATAATATAGATTGCTAAACCCTGAGTTAAGTAGGAAGTACCCAATAAGAAGCTTGAGAAATAAAAAGAAGACAGCATTTTAAGTTTTGCCTGTCAGTTACTAATTATGTAAACTAAATTATGAACAAATTCCCCAGTTTTACCTCCCTGTCTAAAGTATAAATGTTCTTGTAAGATCAGCCTACATACATCGCAAGTCTGAGGAGGCTATCTGAACTAGTGTAATAGATTTTGGGGGTTTTCTCTTGTCAGCTTCCTGCCTTAGGACTCAAACCCTTCTATACCCAAAGCCTGTGATTGGTTCAGGACAAGTCCACCTCCACCCAGCCCCAGACTGGAGGGTAGCCTGCTATGGAAACTCAGGTAGCCAAGCCCATGACAGTTACTTTAGAGATGGGCACAGAGAGATGTGAGATGGTCATCCGGAGACATAAATATTGAATAATAATTCAGAGGGGTTCGTTGAGGCAAGTGAGGGTGGCCTGAAGATGTGATCCATTATTTTCTACTTCTTATACTATTAAGACCAATCCCTATGCAAGCTTTTCTATGTTTTCTGCAACTCCTGGGCAAGCACGGTATTCATTCTACAATATCAGTAGTGCTAATATTAAGAAACCCCACTCTACAGCCTTGTACAGAAATTCTTCTATTATATATTTACTTACTTAACCCTAACTGTCTTAGTAAGTAGCATTTATATGACTGAATAATTGAAAAATATAAAGGATTAGATGAAGCTATGAAAGAATATCATTAATGAAACTTGTTAAAATCCCTTCCAGTTATCTTTCAGCCCAGGTTAAACTTAGGTTAAGACTTTTGACTATCAGACTGGCATGTCTACCTATATTTTCATTGCCATTTTTATGCTTTACACAACAAATTCATAATATGTTATGTATTTCTCATGTATCATAACTTTATTTTAATATTTTTTATCCATATTTTTCCAGTCCTGGGGATTGATCCCAGCAGTTATTTTATTTTATTTTATTTTTTTTTTGGTATTTTAGGGACGGGTCTACTGGGTGTTCAAGTTCTCACTATTAGATCAGACTCATAGTGATCCACCTGTTTACAGCCTCCCAAGAGTTGGGATTACAGGTGCACAACACCACTTCCAGTCTTAATTGCTGTCTTGGTACACCCTGGGCGTGGGGCCAGCATGACACGCCCTGGGATAGAATCCCAGGCCCTGCTCCTGCTTGCAGGTGCTTTAATCCGCTGAGCTATTTGGCTGGCTTATTTTAATATTTTATCTGTGTTCTCTGATTTATAATCCCAAAGCTGTGCAACTTCACCATCACATGTATATGTTTCACCCTAGATGAAAAGGTCCTGTGTGTAGTTGCTCAGAAATGTCAGCTGACTCAGAATTTCAAACATATGGAGATATAGAGATGCAGAAGTCTGAAATTTTACTAATTATAGCACTGAAAATTCCTTCTTCTATAAGCCTCTCAGACCTTATAAACCAAGACATTTGTACAAACTATTAAATATTACCTGCTTCTGATTTCTGAGAATCCTCACATCTCTTCCTTATCTCTCTTTTTCTCTCTACATGTTCCTGAAGTTCTTGATTCATGAGGCTTCTCATGTCTACCCCCTCTCCAACCCTTTACTCTTTCTGTCCTACCCTGAGCTCCCCTCTACATACACCTCATGTCTCTCTGTCGCCTGATGTTGGGACTCAAAATGCATTGTAAAGTACACCACTTCTGCATGTTGAGTACTTTGAGCTAAAAGAAATTGGAAAATCTCAGAAGCAGAATCTGACTGACATCCCTGCCCTCTGTCTTTCACTCATCTGTCTGGGGAAGGAAGGCATAAAAGCCACCATTCCTCTTCCTTGGGAAAGTCCTAACACTAGAGTTCCTTACCATCAAGGGAAGTCACAAGACTTAGAAAGGTCATTTTCTCTGTTTAACCTTAGAGACTCACCTCAGAGGGGTCCTGCCTTACATCCTTGAGGAAGGAAGTACACAGAGAAGCCAACAAGATTCTGGACAACCCTGGGGTCTTGCCCTCTTCAGTGGAGTGCTCACTGGGTCAGACTTTTCCTGTTTATCATATTTCGACATGGTTGTCCCTTCTTCCTCAAAGTTAAGCATAAAAATTATTCTGGGTTTGGTAGATACTATTTCTGAAAACTCTGGAACCATATAAAACTTTGTGAATCAAGACTCAGGACATATGAGAACTTGTACTGTAGCGTCATGTAACTCAGTAGTGTCCCAAATTTTCTGACCAAGGAGATTATGGGACCAAAGAGGAAAGTGATCAGTGATGTAGAGTGTGCCTAAAGAGAGTCCCATGGAGAGAAAACATTCTCTCAGGCTTTCACAGAGAGCACATTGGCAAAGAAATGGCGGTGACTCATCCATATGGCTGACACTGACAAAGGTTCTACAATCTGAGGTACAGGATCTCAGGATAAATCCTGAGGGGATTTCACTGACCTTATCAGACCCAAAAGCTGCAACTCTTGGTGCATAGGTCCTGCTTTACCTTGGTCTTAACCATCCAGCAGAAAAGTATAAAAATGAAGTATAAGAAGTAAAGTCATGGTGTTATGTTGAGCTGTAGGGACTCAGGTCAACAATTTCTGACACTGCCAGTCAAGCAGAAGACCCAATACTATTATGGACTACTGGACTCTTTTAGAATATTTTGCTGAGTTAACACACCTATAATATTCAAATGATGGAACTAAACAAAAAAGGGATACAGATGAATGTCTGTTTTGCATCTGTATATTCAAAATGGTTAGGATAGATATAGAGTTACATTTTCTAAAGAATAGAGGGATTTGTTCTAATAGTGTTTGTAAATAGGATATCATGTCTACATCTCGTACAGCAAATAACCACTAGGAAGAGAGTATGCAATGTGTTAATTATTGAAACTGTCATGCCAATTTGATTTGAAACTGTCTCATTGCTATTTGTCTCTCAATAAAATTATGCGAAAAAATTAAAAAAATAATTGGTTGGAAGACAACACTATGTGTTACAAGAATACTGTGAAATTCATAGTATATTATTAAGTGAAAATTTGTATAACCTGTAATTTTTCTTCTTTAATTCTAATTTGTACTCTGTTTAAAAAATAAAAAAGAATTGGTTTTAAAAAAAAAACAAGAAAAACTAAACTTTGATTAAATGACCTGGCTGCTTCTCTTTTGTTAATGTGTTTTTTTCTTATAGGAATGCCAACTGTGCTCCTGAGCCTTTTGCTTTGTCGCATCCTTCTACCACCTTGGTCCTGCCCTGGAGCCAGCCTCTGAAGTCATAGCCCAAATGCAACCTCTTCTGCTTGAAGTTGCAGGTGTCAGGTATTTTGCCTCATCAATGCAAACACTGATTAACACAGCATCATGCATTTCTGGTCCTATATTGACTTCTAGACTAGTATTTATAATATTCCACTTCATTTCGTCTCTTCCCTGAATAAGTATTTTCAATGAGAATGCACTGCCTAAAAGGTAGATCTAACACCTGAAGAACAGAATCAGTTTCCTACTTTAATTACTTGTGTTCAATTTCACATTAATTTCTCCTGTATGAACTGTCTCAAGGATAAGTCTACTCATGTTAAGATCTCCTATCATGCATCTTATGTTTATTATCTCTACATGACCCAGGGACCTTTGTGCTCCTTGGGAAAAGAGAAATAAGAGAGACTTACTATTTAATAAGTTTTCATGTTGCAAATTCAGCAAGGGAACTAACATTTCATACAAATGTACTTGCGCCTGATTTTACATAAATTGCTTTCCTGAAGTCTCACAGCAAACATGGGAAATGGGACTCATGATTACTTTTTGTTCTATAAGAAATGTGATAAGGTTCAGAGAATCTGTAGTATTGCCAAAGAGCCCATAGACACGCATTGTGCTGGCGCCATTGGACTCGGAGCTTGCAGGCGTTTCTCTGCACGCCATGGCTGCTCTGAGGAGCTCTTCCATTCTTCCCAGAATCCCATGACTGTTGGCTAGGCTGGAAGCAGACCCAACTGTTCCAGCAAGGCATAGTTTAGAAAATGTTTACTTACTGCCTTTTGTTCTCTTAATACCGTAACTCCCATTAATTCCTACTGTGTGCACCCTTCCTTTATCACTATTGTCTTGTTTTAGTGTGTTGTATGCTTGTGTCCTACAAATTCTATAGCTGTGGGACTGCTTGCATATTTAATCATTACCTCCACAATACTCACCACACTAGTTCTTTCCCTGAGGTTGGCTCTTACTAAGTATTTACTTTTCATGGTCAATTTGCCTTGCTCTGTCATACACCGTTTCAATCAGATTATATCCTTGAAGCTTAATTGTGATATAGTTTTAACCATAAAAGAAACTATTGGGATCTCTGAGTAGGGACGCTGTGTGAGCCTTTGGGAGCCAGCTTCCTATCTCAGGGTCTGGTGTTTTATGGTACACAATAGATATTTGTTTAAAGGATAACTGACATAAGAGCTCTGAGTTCCTCCCTGTAACAAAGAGCACATTTTTCAAGATACTTCTCTCAGTGTAAATCAAATACATCTTCAGTATAGATCATATTGGATCTAAAACTTGATTTTTTTAACCTAAATAACTTTAACTTTCGTTTGTTGGTTCTCATGCCTCTGTATCTCCTGGCTGTTCTCAGTCCCATATGTCTGACAAAGTTACCCCCCGCTCAGCCACTTAGATCTTTCACCCCATTCCTCAGAATCCTCCTATGATATGCAAGATCAAGCCAAGACTGCAAGGTTCAAGAGCTTTATCTTCACATTTCCTGCCTCATTTATTTATTTCCTTTGTTATAAGCATCTTCTTTCTTTAAGCAACAATTAAGCTTTCTCCTTCCCTCTTTTTATTTTGGGAAGTAGGCCCTGCAGCTGAAAGCTTTATCTTTATTTTAAAACGGTCAGCAGCACCAAGAGTTTTCTCTTGCCTAAATTCTTCTCTGCTGTTTCTCTAAGGAAAAAGCAAAACAATCTCCCTCCAGATTCCAAGTCAGCCTCTCAGGGCTCCACCACTCTGACATTGGCATGATCTCACACCTCTGTGTATTTCTCATTGTCCAAGAAGAGGCTGCACGAAGCTTTGCACTTCTAAAAAAATGTCACTTCCTCTGTTAATTCACTAGCTTCTTTGCTTCTAGGCACTGATGATGTGGAAGCACCGAGCAGCAAAGTGCCATGGAGGAAAGAGAGCTGCTTGCTTTGTGGTGGCCAGGACTCAGAGCCAGAGGGGCAGTCCTTGAGCTGGCTGCCTTCCTCCTGTGGCTGCTGTCTATTCGGTCACAGCCCCAGCCTTTTTTCCATGCGACCCACATTCCAGTGAGTCTTCACTATCAGTTGCTACCCCCTTGCCAGTTATCTCTGGAAACACCTGGTTTCCTAGGTTCTCCTCAACCCACTGGAGTTGACACTCAAGATCACCATGATCTCCCCAGCAGGCAGAACTCAAAGATCTTCCGCTGCCTGGGAACGGTAAAGCCCCTGATGATCTAATACTAACTTCTCATTTTTCCTTAATGACTATGTCACAGCCAAGCAGACTTTTCTCTGTGCCAAGTTAAGCTTTCTTCCCTCTGTCCTATAACAGCTAGGTTTTCCTTATTACTTATTGTTTGGTCCATCAATATACTTATTACTAACCATGCACAGGGCTGGGATTGTAGCAGGTACTTAATTGATTTATTACCTGAGTAAATGAATGAACAACATATGCATTTTATTTCAGCCTGAGCTATATTTCCTAGGAACCATAACACACTAAAGTGATTTATCACTTGCTCAATGCCAGCAGTTTTCCAGGTTGGGGCCATGTCAACCGCCCAAGCACAGGCTTGGATTCTCAGTTCTCTGGTGGCTGATTCTTTCATCTCAGAAAGACCGTGGAGAGCAGAGCATGGGCCAAGGCAAAGCAAGCAACGTACCAATGAGTGTGGTAGACAATTTAAGTGCTCCTACAGCTCTCACGTGAGTATCAGCCTCAATTTGGTAGTCTAGAAAGCAGTTTCCAGTTCCAGAGGGGTGTTTCACATCCTTTGTCAGACCCTGTTTTCTCAGTCATAAAATAAGGATTTAAATAAAATTGCAACTACCATCTAAAATTTCTTCGCCTATGACCTGAAACAACATGATAGATAGTGTATCTTTGCAACCGTGTTATGCTCTGTCCTCAAGCTAGGACAGGATCTTGAGGTAATGAGCATGTGGTGGGGCTGGATGGTGCAGCAAGCAGGGAGCCATTTGAACTCTGGAGGAAGAAGTGAAAAGACATTGTCGATAGCCGAGGGACCTTAAGAGATTCCTTGGAAGTGAAGGTGGGAAAGACAAATGCCAAAACCAAATTCTGTTTTGGTATTTCAAACTTTACTTAAATAATTTATACTGACAGTAAAATCTAATATTGGGCTTATAATGTTTGGCTTAATTCCAGTTGCAAACATTAAAAATTTATCCCATATGATTGCCAAGAGAATTTGTTTTGGAGGCTAAGTAGTGTGTGGACCTGCAGGAAATGTATCTTGTCTTCTCCTGGATGGTTAACTGTATGCTCAGGCCTTGTCATTTTTATGATTTGCAAAACTGCTCCTGTGTTTTCAGGATTCGATTGGATTTTCATCCAATATCAATGGTAAATTTCTTAATGTATAATCAACATAAATGTTCATTGATTTTTCAAAACAGAGGATAGTTCTTCCAAATCTTTGGCTAAATTAACAAAATTTTCATGAAAACTTTTGTTAATCAATCATGCCACAAAATTTTTTTAAAATAAAGTCATGCATTAGTCTAATGCATGCTTTTAAAAATAAGACAGATCACTTCTAAATGACTGTCTTTAAGATTTGCATAATTAGCTAACCTAAATTAACATCCTGAACTTGGGCACAATTGCCAAATTTGAAGGTCTTACTTACATTTTTGTTGAAGAAGTTGGAACTAATTTATTCTCTTTATGAAGCTTGAATGCACAATCAGTTTCTAATTTGAATAAGCAAACTGGCCCAACAAAAATTTTGCAAATTACTCTAATAAGTTCTCTTGGTATTTCCCACAGAAGGCTGAGCAAATGTTGACAGAAGGACACGCTGTTTGCTCTTGTCTAATCTTCCCATCTGACTTACACAAATGTCACCCGTGAGTCTGAGACTCATGTCCAATGTCAAACATCCTTAAGATAGCCCTGTGAAGAGACAATCTTCATGAAAGACTGATTATGGAAGACAGATTTCAGGCCTAAAAGATTATTGCAGGAAGGGCAGACAAAACTGAAGAGATCTCTGAAGGAAGGAGAGGATCGAGAAACATGGGAAGAGAAGAAGCTAATGAGGAAACACAGCCAGTGTGTTCTCTCTGAATCCTGTGAGCTACCTTGAGCTACCTTGTCATAGAGACTTTCGAGAACTCCGAGGCCCCTCAGTGTGGGAACATTGTACAGAGGTCATGAACAGCCCAGGTTACCACAAATGGCAGAATGGGAGTAAATTCTGCTTTGTCTCATTCCTGAGTTTGACTTTAATTATAAAATCTCAAGTGTTTGGTAAAGAT
>NW_004524633.1:9542588-9577762 GCF_000260255.1 Octodon degus
TATCTTAATTGACTTAAGTCCTTCATAAATTAGGTGTCAAAGAACAGGTGGCATTATCAGAGTAGTAGATACAGTAATTCTATATAAAATCTTTTATTTTTTACTGTCTTACTCATCTTATTAACATCATCACACAGTGCAGTAGCTGTCATATACAGGTGCATCATAAATGTGCATACAATTGACCTATTCATTCATTTTATAAGTTTTCATTGTCTGTAAATATCTGTTAAGTACTGAAAACAGAGTAAGGAACTGCAATCTACCTTCAGTGTATTCTTCCTTGGGTCTCAGTTTCAGCATGCAGATAAGAGCTTTCTCAGTGAGACTGGAAGGACCTTTATCAAGTGGCACAAGCAGAATGGAGCAAGGGACAGTGGTAGTGAGCCTATGACACACATATATTATAAAATCTTGAAATAAAAACCCCTTACAAGTTTACTCAGTGGTGTAACTTAGTACAGTTGTGGATGGGAATACTCAGCATTAGCCTAAAACCCATAAATGCTCCCTACATAACAATGGTCTGAGTTTGGTAAGGGTGTCTTTTATCCCCCTTTGTCCAAAGAGAAAAAACCCTTTTAGGATAAAATAAAGATTTAATAGCTGGTATTCAGAAAATTGGGTGGACTCTTAGAAGAAGGGTCCTTTCAAGGTAGCATGCTAGTTAGGGAGTGAAAGAGAGACAGAAAGGAAAAATCAAGACTAATCGGTGATCTCAAGGTAGTTTCCTTTGTAGTGCAAAGCAGGGCTTAGAAAGAAAGGCCCTGCCCTGCAGGACAGACCCCTACCTGTCTGGTGACTGACAACACCAAGCCAATCACAGAAGATTCATCCCAGGAGTGGAAGCAGAGAGGCTTTTGTATTAAAAGCCAGATTTTATATGAGAAGGGCAGTTAGAACTGGCATTTAGTTCTGATAAAAACCATAACCCCAACAATTCCTATGTTGAGAATATGAAGAATACTTTTATTATTTTGGATTCAGTGTTCTTAAAAACAATCAGCCAGTGTGCTCATCAATAGGCAAATTTTAATACCAAATTTCATTTACTAGCACATTTTCTGAATAGAAAAAATTAATTTAGGTGAGCAAATTGAGAAGACTTTCCAATAACATTGGCTAATACTTAAGCAATGGTTTGAAAGCTGGTTGTACATATACAGGTAGTGTTGTAGACAGCAAAGCAGTTAAGAATATTACAGATAGTCAGACAGGGCTGGGCCCTTGGGTGAGTCAATACAGAGGATGAAAACACATTGCATCTGTAGCCAGAGGCGCATCTGTTAGTTCAGGCCTCAAGTTAAAGATGAAATGACCAGCCTGACATGCCTTCCCAATAGATAAACAAAAAAATTAACATTAGTCACCCCAGTGGGTGACCAAGGACCCTTATTCATCTGTTCCTAAAAAGGTCCTTGTTCTTTTCATGTACACTTGCTATATGACCTGCTTCCCCATTGGACCAATATTACTCAAGCAGCAAATCCTATGATCTTATTGGTTGCAGTGTGTTTTGTTCCATATTATACCCATGCCTTGATTTTGTACCCAACTCCTGATTTTGCTCCAGGAAGCTTCCTCTGTAAAGTGGGGTCCATAGCAATCGATTTTGGGGTCTTCTTTTCACTCAAAAGTCCCCCCACCCCAATGTTTCCTACTCTTAACTCTTAATCTCTCTTTCAATTTCCTTTTATTTTTGTCTTTTTGAGACCGGGTCTCACTGCGTAGTTTAGGATGTTTGAGCTCACTCTGTAGCCTAGGCTGTTCTCAAACTCACAGTAATCCTCGTGTCTCTGTCTCCCTTCCAAGTTCTGGGACTACAGGCATATGCCACCATGCCTGGCCTAACATCTCTTTTCTGTAGACTTCATTGCTTGGTTTTAGGGAACACAAATTTCACATATCTGACAGCTAGCAACTTATGGGTTACATTTACTCCCCCTATATCATTGGAGGTCCCACTGAGATACTTGATATGGATTATTTATTTATTTATTTATTTATTTATTTTTTTGGCAGAATCAGAGATTGAACTCAGACCCTTGCGCTTGCTAGGGAAGCGCTTATTCTACTGAGCCATCTCCCCGCTCCTGTGACTTATTTAGATAATCAGCAATTTTTGTTTGTTTGTCAATTGCTCATGGTTTAAATTTTTATGCCTTGTCTTTTTAACAGATTTTTTTGGGTTAAAATAATGATAAGTTTAAATTGAGCCCATTGGAAAATTATGATGCTTTTGATGAGACATTTTACTTTTGCCGGCAAGATTTTGTATCTCTATTTTTTATGTACATTTAGACTTACTAGTTGCTGAGTTTATTGGTATACCTTGCCTGACTTGTTTGATCTACTAGACCACAGCAGCAGGAAAAAGTAATGTTAGAACATTACCTAATAGTCTTTGATATTGCCTAAAATGTAAATCTATGAGATGCTGTAAGATGGATGCTTTTATGAATCTAGTTTGTACTTAGGAAATACACACACTAATAAATTTTGAAACTCTCAATTCTAGTTTAAAAGCCAATAAGCCAGAAACAATTCTCAAGACTTAGAGGACACATTTCATTTGAATAGTCCAGCCTGATTCTCCCCAACATTCTCCAGGGGATGTCAAGCTTGCTGTGTCTGTTTCCTTTCAGATCTGATCTTCCATTGGTGACAAGGCAATCTTAGCTCTTGAGTTCCCCATTCTCAGCTTTCCAGTCTGAGGGTAATGACTCTTGGGCAATAACTCACTGTGCAGGGCCAGTGAGATAGCTCAGTGGACTAAGAACCTGCTTAGGCAAACATGGGGACTAGGGCTCTCTCCCAGTCACCACATGCCATGCCAGCCCCACCCTCAGGTGCACTGAGCTGGCCACATGCCTGTAATTCCAGCACTGGGGAGGCTGAAAACAGGAGGATCACTATGAGTCTAAGTTGCATAGTGAGGCACTGTACCAAATATATGTAAAAATAACAACAACAAAAACATCATTATGAGCAAGAAAACATTTCCTTTATCTGATCTCATTTCATATCTTACCCTTTCATTTTGTATTTACATTTTTTAGACGCATGTTTCTGCTAAAGATTAGAGAGGAAGAAACCTTAAATATTGTCTTTATTTCCATCCTAACCACCAACTAACTTTAAAGTTGAGCCTACAAAAAATGAGGATTTAATTTCAATCCCCGGTACTGAAAAAAAAAAAAAAAAAAAGACCAAAAATGAGGATTTACTAACACCAAAGACAGGGAAACACATTTGCTAATGTGCAAGTTGTGGTTACTGAACAGATAGTTATAAATTTTAGCCTGTGTCTTTTAAAAGTGTGTTATAGGTATAGAAACACCAAAATTTTAGAGAATATTTTGAGTAAAATCTTAGCATTGTCTTTCTGCTAAGAAACATTGCTTCAGTGATTAGACAGACCGCACAAACGGATTTGGGACTTCCTTTGTCCTAGGGCCTGCCCAGGGTAGGATTTTCCAAGCCATTACTTGTCTCTGTCTGTCTGTCTGTCTGTCTGTCTGTCTGTCTGTCTGTCTGTAGAGGTGATCTCCTTTACAGGTTAGGAAGAGCTCCAACCACTTCCAGTTTTTTCTTTGAATTTTTTCCCTTACTTTCTTTCCAAAAATTAGAAAGCAGATATTCAGTGTTATTATTTTTTTTTGCTTAATTTTATAAGCAATGCTTCCTTCTTTAAACATGATCATTACAGCTAGAGTCAATTGTAGCTAATGCTTTCAGAAATAAGTGCTAGAGTTGAAAATGTAAGTTTCTAGAAAAAGGGAGGGCATAAGTTGGTAAGGGTGGTGAACTATCTGATCATTCTCTGAAAGCAGCCACCTGCTGAAAACCAAGTCACCTTGGGGACCCCTTGGGAACATATAAAAACCAAATGTAAATGATAAGGAAGCCTGTCTTTCTCTTGTGTTTCAGGTGGGCACCTCAATATCAACTTTTCTTACTCCTTTAACATACATTCTTAAGCACTAGAAATTGTTCAACCCTCACTTCTTGAAAAACAGCTGTTTAATGTTTTTTCCTGCATGGCCTGCCTATGGGCTAGAGAGAAAACAAAATACAAAGAGAAGTATTGATTATGATACTGTTTCACAAGTGGAATTTTACTATAAGAAAGGGAAAAGATGGTTAAAATTACTTTATATTCAGACTTGCTCTAAGGGATAATCCTTACTAATATTCAAAATGTAAATGAAAGCTACAGGAAAAACAGGCCCCTCTGGCCCTTAAGATACAGTCGCATGCATCTACTATAATTAAGTCTGTGTGTCTCCTTCCTTACCCTTCAGATCCTAAGGGGGGCACTTCCCAGGCAAACTTAATTAAAGCCTCATCTACTATTGCTGAGTCTGAGGTCCCCCTCACTTTCCCTGTAGGCTGTAAGGGTTTGATTTTTAGCTAGCCACAATTGAAGCTAGGCTGTATCCATCCATGTTAGAAAATTTTCAAGCTCTTCTAGGATAGTTCCACTTACAGGAAGAAATGGAGAATATAACACTACCCATGTCCATGTGTCTTTTTCTCTCAATGACTTTGAACAGTTCAAGGCAGATCTAGAATATTTTCAGAAGATCCTGACTGGTAAATTAGGGTGTTTAGTAGACTTACCCAGATCTATAAACTAGACTAAAAATATTCGATGTTACTCTCAAATCAAACATTGACTTCTAATAAGAAACAATCAGCATTACAAGCTAAAATTACATATATACATATCTCTATCTATCTATCTATCTATCTATCTATCTATCTGTCTGTCTATCTATCTATCTATCTATCTATCTGTCTGTCTGTCTGTCTATCATCTATCTATCTTATTGTTAAGTTTGACAGGCTGGGAAATAACCAGTTCCTATTGGAGCCCAAGCATTCCCAACACAAGATTTCTACTGTCTTACAACCAGATGGGAGATGAAAATAAGAGACACTACTCTACTGTCTCTGCCCCCAGGGAGTGCTCAGACTGAGACTGAGACTGGGCACGGTGGCGTGCACCTGTAATCTCAGTGCTCGGGAAGCTGTAAACAGGAGAATCGCTAGAGTCTGATCTATATAGTAAGACCCCATAGACCCTGTAGACCCTGCCCTAAATACAGAAAAGAAAAAAAAGAGACACTTCCAGACATATATTTTGAAAGATCTAACAAGGGTGATAGCTAAGCTTTCCCATTATTTTAGAGTCCTAAGTACTCATCAGCAAAGAAGCTGAAAGCCCCTCTGCCTTCTTTAGATAGGTTATAAGAGACATTGATGTAACATACCTCCCTCATTCCCGATTCAATAGAAGGATAGATTATTCTTCAAGAAAGCTTATTGCCCAGTGAGCCTCAGATATTAAGAAAAAAAACTACCAGAGATGACTTTTGCTTCAGATAGCTCAATTGATACTTTAGTAAACATCGCCTCCTCCAAATGTTATAGTTAAGACCAGGAGGAGACCAAAGGGAAAAGATAAACAGACCAAGAAAAGTGACTGAGTTGATTGTCACCTTAAACAGAACAGGCTCTAAATTTGATTCTTGGGGGCTTCAAGAAGAAATTGATGACAAAATTCATTGGCTGTTTACAGGAAGCCAGGCCACTGTAGAGATTTTGATAAAACCATCATAAGAGGCCTTCTGAGCCATCGCCTAACTATGAAGGTGACCACTGCAGTTCACACTGCCCCCTAAGGCAGAGGTCTGGGGGATAAGAGCCTTACTAGCTGGTCTGGCAGATAGTTTCCTTCTTCTCTGTCTGTCTGGATTGTCACCTCCATGGAGGAGCTCTAGTTATAGGCAAATGAAAAGAATAGCCCATTTTTAGATTCTGGTACATGTCTCTTGGTCCTTGTTTTCAACACTTGCCTTCCTTCCAGTCATCATACTTTAGTAAAAGACGTCACTGAAAAAGGTAAGTCACTATTTCTCACAACCCTTGGGCTATGGCTGGGACGGCTTTCTTTTTACCCAGTCATTTTCAATTATATCTGAAAGTCCAGGTTTCTTCCTAGGGAGAGACACCTTGTCCTCTTAAGTGCCAAAATATACATAGCCCCAGGTCAGATATGCTTCCTCCCTCTTGGGGAGACAAAAATAAATCCTGAAATATGAACAACTAAAGGTAAAATAAAAACAGCAACAAGAGCTGCCCTGATAGCAATGCATTCTCAAAGATCCTACTATTATTTGTCACTAGAGATAATATCTTCTAAGACCTGAATTTAAAAGAGGACTATTGCCTATAATTGACCTTAAGGACATAAGACATCCTTCCACCATGGAACGCTCCAATCTTGGGAGTTCAAAAACCCACAGAGAAGTTGATGTAGGACCTTAGATTAGAAAATGAGGCAGTAATGCCAATCCACCAGTGGTACTTAACCTGTACATTCTTCTTTCTCAGATGTCAAAAGATGCTGGGTGGTTTTCAATGTTAGGTTTAAAAAATAGCTTCTCTTTTCTTCTTTTTCATAAAAACAGTCAGTTTCTCTTGGACTCTGAAAACGTCCACTAATAGACGTGTCAACTGACTTGGACTTTGCTTACACGAGGGTTCAGAGACCACCCTAGTCTTTCCAGACAAATGCTTTCGCATGATTTGGCATGCTTTGAATTTCCCCAAGTCAGAGTCCTGCAATGTACAAATGATACATTGTGTTGTGCCTCCTCAGAAGAGCTCTCAGCAAGGCCCCCATGCTCTGCTGAATTTTCTAGCACACAGAGGTTAGAAGATCTCTAGGTCTAAGGCACAGCTCTAAAGTCTTGAGGTAAAATTCTTTTCTAAAAAACTATGTGTTAAAGAGAGTACAAAATAGTATTAAAATAGAAAAATTGCAAGTGATACAGAATTTCACTCAACAAGGTAATATGAATTTCACAGTATTTGTTGTAGGGCATAGTGTTTTCTTCTAACTAGTTATTCATATCACCAGATATATACATACAAAATTGGAAAAAGAAAGAAGATAATGAAAGAAATATATAAGAAATTAAGAAGATAAAAAGGAGAAACAATTGAAAAAGAAGACAAAACAAATTAAGCATTATCTCTTCTTTCTATATACCAACAGAAATCCACAGTACACATGTCCAAACCTCCTGTGTACATACATAAATATATCTCTTTTCCCCACTCCCTCTCCTGTCCTTCTCAACTCAGTAAATCTTTCTTTTCAAATAAATTCATTCCATTTTCCCAGTATGTATTGTATTCTTCAATTCCATTTTCTCTTTCAGGTTCTCACTCTAAAAAACAAAATGATGGTTACATATGTAGATCTGACTTATTTCACTTTAGTACAGTCACTAGTTTAATCCATTTACTGACAAGCATCAAATTTATCCTGTTTTATAGCTAAATAATATTCTATTTTTCAAAAATACCACATCTACTTTGTCCATTTTTTAGTTGATGGGTATCTGGGTTGTTTCCAGGATTTAGCTATACAAATTGCACTACTACAAACATGGGTGCACATATAGCACTGTGGTATGATGTTTTCAGTTCTTCTGGAAAAATACCCAGGAATGGAATAGCTGGTTAAATGGGACCTCTAATCATAGTTTTTTTAGGAATTGTCACACTGATTTCCATAGTGGTTTTATCAATCTGCCCCCCTCCACCCCCCGACAGTGGAGAAGTATTCCTTTTTCCCCACAACCCTTCCAGCATTTGTTACTGACTGACTTCTAGATGTTCACCATTATTTCTTGGATGAGATGGAATCTCAGTGTAGGTTTAATTTGTACTTCTTGAATGACCAATGATACTGAACATTTTTCATTTATTTACTTCCCATTTGTATTTCTTTATCTTAAAAGTGTATATTCATCTCAGATGCCCATTTTTGGATTGGGTCTTTGAATTTGGGGAACCTGATGTTTTGAAATTCTTTGTGGTCTATATAGAAGGCCTTCATCAAAGGGACAGTTGACTATACTTTTCCCCAGTTTTTGTGTGTTCTTTTTATTGAGGTAAAATTTTTGAGTCTTATCATATTTAAGAAAATGGAAAGACTGGGGGAAAAAGCAAATTAAACCAATATTTTCCTGCCCAAAGACCAAAACTCTAAAACATCTAAAGGTATTCTTAGAGTTACAGGCTTTTGTTGTCTTTAGAAGATAGGATGTGGTGAGGTCACATGACCCTATCCATCAGCTTATAAAGACAGCCCAAAAATGCAGAGACCCAAATATTAACCTGAGAATCTTATTTCCCAGCTATATTTCAGAAACTTAAATAAGCTCTTCTTAATGCCCAAACATTGAACATATTAACAGGACATGTTTTCAATTTATATGTTGATAATATGTGGGTGCGTATGACTTTGGGAGAACATGTGCAGGATCCGGGGGGCCTGCTCAACAACCTGTAGGGTGTCTGATTAATAAATTAGACACTAACATAGACAGGACTTGTTTGCCTTAGACTTATGGCTGCTGAAGCACTCCTGGTGCCAGAGGCATCCAAGTTGACTTTAGACAAAGATCGCCTCATATACACACTTCACAATGTGACAAGATATCTTCCTTTGAGAGGTAGCCTATGGTTGTCAGACAACCAGCTCCTTAAATACCAGCCTCTAGTTCTGGAAAGACAAGGTATTCAGTTAAAGACATGTTTCACCTTAAACCAGGCCATGTTTTTTTTTTTTTTTTTCCAATAAAGAAAACAGTTAAGGCTAAAAGACATGACTGTATGCAGGACCAACTGTGATCCTCTTGACTCCTTGGGAACTAGTGACCATTGCTGAATGGGAAGAGCCATCCAAAGACTCCTGCAATGCACGGAAGACCCACAGAAGACTTAAAGTTCTTGTTCAGAATCAAAGACTGAAGATAAGTAATATGCTACTCTTAGCCTTTCACTTCACATGAAAATGTACAATTCCTTTCTTCTATGGGCAATATGAATATTCTTTGTTGTTACAACAAACATTTTGCTGGACATATGGCCTGCTCCCCTCATCAGGTATATCAAGTCTTCCTTGGTGAGTGTCCCTACTTCAAGGAGATGATTCTATATGACTACACTGATGAGACCCAATAAAAGTTCAGTGGTTCATCATTTACCCCACCATTATAAGGTCATTTTCCTGTAAACAATACCCTTAATCGTAGACATAATCAAATTTTTTCTAAAGACCCCAAGAAGGTCTCTCAAAAATGCTAATAAAAATTAAATGTAAGAATAATAATTATAATTTTTATAATATATAATTATATATTATTATATGTAATATTCTCACAATTATTATAATAATAATTATTATTCTTAAGTAAAAATAATGGTCTTATCATGAGAGCCAATAATCATATGTACAAAGATGAGTAGTTTCAGATATGAGGTAATTATTTGTAGTTAATTCCAACTATCAGACAACTTTGTAAAAAAGCCTCCTTATGTAGGAAAAAATTACATGTGATCATCAGCCCAACTCTACTAAATACTTGAGATAAGTCCTCAAACAATATAAACACATTGTAACTTTACAGATCATGGTATGGTTTACCACGGATTGATTTAATCACCCTGAAGTTAGATGAAAAGCCTCCAGTGGCACTTATTGGTCCTGTGGAATCACTTTCTGGCCTTGGATGTCTGCTTTATAGATAGGGAGATGCACCCTGAGTCTTGTGTAGTTATAAGACAAGAATAGCAAAAGTATCAACCAACCATGAAACTTAACCTGTTTGCATGTATGGTCTAAAAGTGCATTTCACTGGCATGTTTGTTTTCTATCTTTGTCCCTTTCCTAAGATTAGAAGATGTCATAAAACATATCAAGACCTTGGCTAACTATACTCAGCAGTCCTAAATGAAACCTCAATTGGTTTATTTCTCCTAAATAAAAAAAAAGTAAAATTAGTGAGGTAAGTTGTCCTCCAAAATTGGGTTCTATTCGATATTCTAACAGAGGCACAATGGGGTAATTTTGAAATTAAGAAAGCTAAATGTTTTGTGTACATTCCTGATTCTTCTGCTAATCTCTTGATGGTTAGTCAGGATATTAGATGACAAGTTAATGCCATGTTAAATTCTAACATTTCCTAGAAATTCTCCTTATCCTCTTGTGGAAGGCTTTTCCTGGTGTAAACATTTGTTGGTTAGATTCATAACAGTCTTGTCAGTCTCTTTATTTCTCCCTTACATGTTCAACTGTTTCTTTGGCTTTATGGTCTTCAGACTTAAAGAAATAAGCCTACCCAAGTCGAAAAGGCCTGGTACCCAGTCAGGGTCATTAGGTAGACCCACTTTGCGTAATGTCTCTGATGGTTCATCACAACTACAATCCTCCCCCCATGTAGTAAAAAGATGCTTGCTCCCCGTCCCATGACAGTTAGGAATATTTTTTCAGAGATGAAATATTATAGACAGTTAAGTTATGTAAAGTATCATAGATAGTTAGATAGGACTAAATGCTCAATACGTCAATATAGAGGGTGAAAACATTGTAACTGTGGCCAGAGGCACATGGGATAGATAGAGGTCAAGCTTCAATGCCTCCCAAGAGATAAATAAAAACTGACATCATTCACCCTGGTGGGTAATCAAGACTCCCTGATCCAGCTTTTCCTAAAAAGGTCCTTGTTCTTCCCATGTACACTTGCTACATGACCTGCATCCCCACTGGTCAGTATTACCTAAAAGGCTGAATTTATAATCACATTGGTAGTATTTTTCCATATGATAACCACATCCTGGTTTTGCTCTATAAATCTTCCTCTGTAAAGTGGGATCCATGGCAGCCCACTTTTTGAGTTCTTCTTGCCTTTCAGAAGCTATTTCTCTTGGGGGCTGGGGAGATAGCTCAGTGGAATAAGTGCTTGCCAGGCAAGTGCAAGGTCCTGAGTTCAATCCCTAGCACCACCAAAAGAAAAAGAAAAAAAAGCTATTTCTCTTAACAAATATTGCCTACTGTTGACCTCCATTGTTCCTTAGAATTCATTCTTTGGTTTTGGGAAGTATAAACTTGGTGTATGTAGCAGGTTAAGAGTTACACTTATTTCTCCTAGATCAATAGCACCTGAACAGTTCATTCATTATTGTATAGACTCATTTATTCACTCAAAAATATTTGTTCAGTATTTGTTATGTAGTTGATATTTCTCTATACACTTGGCTGTTTCTGATAAAGAAAGAAGATAACATTTTCCTCCATGTAATTTACAGTGCAGATTGAATGAGGGGGGTTGTAAACCTAATAGCTAAGTAAGTTATATATATTATACAGAAAAAATATGAAGCAAAATTTAGCAGTGTAAAAGGAGACTGAGTAACGCTGGAGGATTTTTCTTCTTCTTCCTTCTCCTTCTTATCTTTGTACTAGGGACTGAACCCAGGGCCTTTGCCCTGTGTGACATCCCATCCCATCCTTCAGTAATGCTGAGGCTGGAGGATCACAAGTGTGAACCCCGTGTGGGCAGTTTAGTCACTTAGCAAGATGCCCTAAGCAAAAAATAAAGTGTTCACAGCCTACTATTTTCAAACAGGGTGTTGGTGTTGTTGTGGTCATTAGGGAGATTAATTAGACCCTCATTCATCTCCTTCCACCATGTGACTAGACTATGCTTCCTTGCTGTGTGGAATTTGTCCAAAGTTATAAGACTCCTCACTCTGTCCAGTGGAGTGGAGACACAAATGACACCATCGTATTGAACTGAAGCTTTAAGAAATTCATGATTTTCCTTGTCTTCTTTTTCCTACTGTGGCAATGAATGATTAAATGGTAGGTTCCCAAGTGCAGAGGGGAGGTCACAGGACAGAGTGTCCTCTGTATTGTTAGAAGGAAACACAAAATGGTGGGACTGTCATGTGTCCTCACTGCCAATCCTGATGAACACAGAGGGCCACAGTCAGTTTTAAGTGTTTGTTAACACAGGGCTGCCATTTTGTTTCAGGAGTTGTAATGACTATGTCTTACAGGACAACTTTTTTAATTGTGCATTTCTTGTTGTGGTATATTGGAAGCAAATACAGAGTTCAAATTACACAATTCTACGTGGGGAAAATGATGCTACCACAGTGCTGCACAGGAATCAGTGCGCTAGACTTGTCTTCACCCTTACGGATTTCACAGTTGAACTAGAAAGAAAGGGCCCACAAGAATCCTAAAGTTAAGTAAATAAATAAGATTGTGTTAGACCAGCTACATGGCCAGAAACACAAAGGAGAATGTTCCAGAACTAGGGCATTTGTTTCTGAAAAAGATTGCAGTTATTCGCTTTTCTGTCCCATGCTGCTGCTTTTAATTTTAAACTCCTACTGGATTTTGAAACATTTACAAAGGTACATATAGTTAATAAAAGTAGATTACAATCAAGTTTCAATTCTCTGCCAACAGCTTGCTATCTAGTCTCTTCATTAAGGAATTAAAAAAAAAATAGAAAAAGAAACCAGTATTAGTAGTCGAAATTGATCCACCATCCCGTCATCAAGTCAGGGTTGAAAAAACTGCCTCGTTACTTTTTTTTTTTTTTTTTTCTTCAGGAACCAGGGATCGAACTCAGGCCCTTGTGCTTGTCAGTGAAGTGCTTATGCCACTGAGCCATCTCCCTGGCCCGTAACGCCTCGTTATTAAACAAGAGTGAATTTTGGTATTCAGTGTGCCATACAGTGAACAAGGGAGGATGGCAAGTCTACTGGGGTGGGGAATGCCGTCACGGTCTGTAGTCTTCATTAGTAACACAGGACATTTTAAAAGGGAAGTAGGGCATGCTAAGGCTAAACATAACTAAACATGGCACGCAGAAAGAAAGGGCTGAAGTTAAGCAGAATCAACAGATTATGCCACATGAAGTTATGATTGCAGCATCACCCCATTTTGGTTTAATCTTGCAAAATAAATAAATAGTATCATAAAAGTATCTGTCAAAATGGATAACAGCAGTTGTGTCGTAACCTACATGCAGGTAAATGAAAGAGCCTGTTCCATCACAGAGCATGGGGAATGAAGAACACCTGAGCTCAGCTGGGAAACTGCAGCCTCCATCATTAAATTAACACATATGGCCTCACTCTGTTGATGAGACAGGGCAGTTCACACTGGGAAAGGCACGATCTTGGTGTTGGCAGAAGGCTACGCAATTGGGTCCAATGCAATAACGAATGGAAATTTCATCTTGAATAGTCAATGAAACACAAAGACCCAGGGTGCACTGTGGAGAGCTGCGAAGGACCGCGCCTACAAGATGGGGCTGGTTTCTGCCTTCCACCCCCCGTGGGTGAGCGCTCTCTGTGCACAACAACTCTTTATATGGCCAGGGCTGCAGTCATGATTCGCTTCCGCATATGCTGGACCCATGGGCGATCCCCACGTGGCACACTGGGATTGGGCTCGGGAGTATATATTAGCCAAGGGCTGGGGGATTGGAAAAGAAGAAGCTTGCTGTTAGGGGCCTGAATAAAGCACTGAAGGAAGAGCTGTGTGTTGTGTCTTCCTTGCTGGCGAGGTCGTGCACGACAAGTGGTGGCCCATACGGGGACTCCTTCTCAAGCCAACAGCTCAGAACCTTCAGCGGTCAGGGGGTGCACCGGTAAATCCCCGGGTAAGTTGGGGATCCGCGACAAAAGCGGGGTTTAGGGCTCCTATCTGTAGATAAAGTAGGAGCGCCAAGGTTCGCCTATGAGCGAATCCAGTTTACCTACGAGCGAACTCTGAAGTGAAAGTATAAGTTGAATCATGGGCGCGTCTACTTCGCACCCAATTTTTTGGCTCTACGAGAGCTACTTCATTCTAAAAATCTTAAACTAAAGAAAACCTTAGAGAGGACGGTCCGGTCAGAGCTTTCCTTGGCGTATCCTGTTTTTCAGGACGCCCAAGGTAATAGATACCATGATCCCCTGGACTTCAAGATGATAAAGTCCTTGGCTGAATCTGT
Organism: Octodon degus; assembly: GCF_000260255.1. Taxonomy (NCBI): domain Eukaryota; kingdom Metazoa; phylum Chordata; class Mammalia; order Rodentia; family Octodontidae; genus Octodon; species Octodon degus. Next base: position 9,556,466 of record NW_004524633.1, read on the forward strand.
TAGAACCTTCGGTGTTTCAGTCACATTCACTCTCTCCCAGGTGGAATCCCTAAACCACTTCTGTATGACCCCCAGGGATTGGAATGAACTGGCTCGGGCGTCTTTGGGCCCCGGCCAATACCTTGATTGGAGAACCTTTCTAGTTGAGTTTGCAGGTGAGGAAGCAGCTGCCAATCAAGCTGCAGGTAACCCTGCGTGGGATAGAGATATGCTGTTAGGTCAAGGTCGTTTTGCTAATCAGCAGATGGGTTATCCAGCTCAGGTCTATGCACAAATCAATGGGATTGCCATCAGGGCCTGGAAATCCTTGCCAAACAGAGGGGAAGTAGGCGGTAACCTCACAAAGATTATACAAGGCCCTACTGAGCCACCCCATTTCCTCATCCCCTTGCCTGCTGTCCCCCTTTTTTTCTTTGTAGTGTGGAATGGAACTGGGGGAGGAGAGGGTAAACTAAATTGTTCAGTTGGTAATTGCAGCTTAAGTAACTGCTGGACCAAATATCATATTCATGCTGTCATCATGCGCATTCCCGCCGCTGTGCCAATGCCAGTGGAGATCCCCCCGGAGCAGAATCGATTCCAGCTCCAGCTGTTCCGGGAAAAGCAAGATTTTGGTATCACTGCTGCTCTACAAGTGCAAGAGACTTTGAATGGATAAATACATTTTGGAATCCTATCGCTTAATCAGCAAACTGCTCTGTTGCAGGAGCAGGTGGACATCCTACACATACAGCAAAAATTAATGTGTAACTTGGGCTTCTCTGAGATCTGTGTTACCTCAGCAAAAGTGCTTAATGCTAGCGACCAACTCCAGGCCCTCGACAAATACTTGTGTGGGCCCTGGAATGCTTCTTTTGTTAACTATACCCTGCAGTTGAGTCATGCCATTGCCGTGGTTAATGCTACAAGGGTTCCGCCTATGGGTGCAGAGAGCTTATGGCATGCAATAGCTAAGGCTGCAGGTTGGATAAACCGTTGGTCGGGCTCAATGGCATTGTTGTTATTATGTTGTGGGGGCCCTGACTGTCATGATAGTGCTGCTCTCCCTGGCGTGTTTGTGGTGTATCTGTCGCATGAGGTCTCAGCGGTGGCGGGATGCAGTCATGATAGCCCAAGCCTTTGTGGCCGTCGAGATCGGACAGTCCCCCGGTGCTTGGCTGGCCACCCTGGCCAAGTAGCCAGCCAAGTAGCACAGGCTGTGAGGCAAAGCACTGCACTTGGCACCCAGTGGAGCTGGAAGGCCAAGAAGGGTACATCTGATTGCATGTGGGTTTGATGCCCTAAACTCCCCACCTCTGCGGAAAATGGGTATCGGGCAAGTCACATTGTCTCTGGGCGGAGAATGCCTGGACCACAATGCTACAGAGACTTTGTACAGCAGAGATCAGACCACTGCCCTTGCCTATTGCAAAACAAAAAGGGGGAACTGTGGAGAGCTGCGAAGGACCGCGCCTACAAGATGGCGCTGGTTTCCGCCTTCCACCCCCCGTGGGTGAGCGCTCTCTGTGCACAACAACTCCTTATATGGCCAGGGCTGCAGTCATGATTCGCTTCCGCATATGCTGGACCCATGGGCGATCCCCACGTGGCGCACTGGGATTGGGCTCGGGAGTATATATTAGCCAAGGGCTGGGGGATTGGAAAAGAAGAAGCTTGCTGTTAGGGGCCTGAATAAACCGCTGAAGGAAGAGCTGTGTGTTGCGTCTTCCTTGCTGGTGAGGTTGTGCGCGACAGTGCACAGCTGTGCTGGAGAGAATGGAGTTGGTTGTTCACTTGTGAGGAAATCCATAGCAGAAGAGCATTAGGATTTAAGACAAAGACTCTTCAGAGTATTCCTTGGATTTTGTATGAAACTCTTGCATTATTTTGGACATGCTCGAATGTCATTTCTAACCTCAAAATTTGTAACTTTTACTTCATTAACTATTTCAAACTCTTGAAAATTTAGTGGAATGATAAGTGAAAAACAAGAATGAAAAATGTATTTTAATGAAAACAATAGTAATGGAAACATCAGAGCCAAGTGCTTAGTTTGACTCATTCCACACTCTATTCAGTAGGTGCTGGTCTAACCAGCGGGTAACACCGTCTTGGACCTAGGGAACTTGCAGTATGCCATGAGTGGCTGCCAGTATGGAGTTACCAACCTAATTATTTCAGGATCTGTGTGCTACCCCATCCTGAAAACAGGTCCCCTGCACACTATTGGTGTGGTTGTGATCTGACTGCTATGTCTATCCTGGGTCTTTTGTAACTCATCTCACGGTGTGTACACATGCTCACGTGGGGGAAAGAAGGGTAACATTTTGAAGGCAACGCTGGTGTTAGATTTTATCCTACTTAAAATCAGGATGCTGATGCATTCATTATGGCAGTTGTGGATTTCAACTCTCAAGACCTTTTCTACTTGGGTCATTGCTGGTTTCTTGCTACCAGCTTTTCTTTTGGGGGCAGATTATGGGGAGAAAGAGTGGCTTCAATGGGGATATAAACTAGAATCATACGATGAAAAGAAAAAAAAAGAAAAAAAAAAAATATATATATATATATATATATATATATATATTTTCAAGGGTGTATATAAAACATATTAGGAAAAATGAGCAGTTTTTACCAAATCAATATTAGATGTGAACATTTAATGTGTTTTCTGATGGTTAATAGTAAAATCTTTGGAGAAACAGATTCATGCTTACTCTGAATTTCTCCATTTCCCAGACTTGTGATCATTTAAAGTTTTTGAATCTCAGCCCCCTTGCCTATAAAATCATGATAAGAATATGCAATTAGGAGGAATATTGGGTAGCAACGTGACGATCCGTGTGAAGGAGTTTATGGTGCCTGGCACACTGAATATTGGGCCCTAGAGATGGCCCTTTGTGAAAGAAGGCATGATAATCGTGGCAGCATCTACTAAAATGTCACGCAACTTTATTAGTGCCACTAATAACCGTGCTTCTAATCTGTGATTCGTTCACTTAAGTCCCACTGACCATTTGCTTCCTTCCAGTCACTCTCTTCTCTAGTCCCTGTGCCTGCACTCCCTTGACATTTCCCACTACCTCCTTCTTTCTAGCTCCTTTGGAGATGGATAGATTACAAGCCATGAACTTAAACAGTCAGTCGCATGGCAAGCCAGAATGTGATACGCACTATGCACAAAGTAGAGCAGAAGAAGGGAGCAGAAAACATGGCCAGCACGTACATCTGGGCAGAGCTGATCTCTGGGAGAAAATGATAATTGGATAGAGATTTGAAAAGAAAGGAATAGAGTCAGGTGACATTCGGGTGGTGCCACCCCAGGGAGTACGATCGGAGCAGCCCAGGGCAAATGGAGGGTCCAGCAGGGAGGACAGGAAGCCAGGCAAGGGGGCGGGGCCTAGTCATGGAAACAGCAAAATGGTGGGAGTGCAGTAGAGCTCACTGGATACACCCCAAGAACCTCAGCTTCTGTAGGTTGGACGAGATGATGGCTGATTCAGCGCCACAGAGTGGTCCACAGGTGAGGACAGCTTTGCCTACAAGCCCATCAAGCTGGCTCCTACCCCAACCTAGAAATCTCTTTTCATAACTCTAATGGAGTTCTGCCTTATGTATCATCGCAGAAGGTTGAGCACGTATCCATTGTCAGTATTTATGGAGGAATGCTACTACTATATACACATACAAAAATACCTTAAGAAATTAATTGATCAGAAGAAAACAAGAAATATTGGCCCATGTCTGCTTGTAGTTTTATGCTTGGGCACAAAGTTGGGTCATTGGGTTAGGTTTAGCCATAGGTAAAATTTAGTACAAATTATGTAAATGAACCCTGAGGCTATATTTGAAGTGTTTATAGAATAAGAATAATAAGCCTGAAGTTTGCTATTTTGCTAAAGAAGGTGTCATGGTGTAAAAATGGAAAACAAGGTAGAAAATGAACACTAAAAAAATGATATAATCTGTGTTTCCTTTGTAATGTATCATTTGTGTTTGTATTTCAGAGTCAGGTTCCAGTAATGCTTCTGTAGCAGTAAGCTAAAGCATCCCTTCGTTTTTCAGCATCATATTTTTTAGTAAGTAGTTTTTAATATGAGAAGAAATTTTACCTAGTGAACTAATCATTTTAATTTGGTAGAATTTTTCTCATTTGCATTTCTGACAAATATTTATAACTACTATAGATAATGAGAGGTATGTTTTTCAGAATAGTGTAAAAGCACTACAGACATTAGGTGAACTATTAATTTTGGATGAGGATGAAACATTTTATGCATTTGACCTCTTATAAAATATTTTCCTGTTTGAAACAAATTGCTTGTCAAAATTATAGCTACCTATTGATTAAACTGAAATCACAAACAAGCCCTTGAGTTACCTATAGGACATTTAAATGTTAAGTATTTAGTGGTAGCCATTGAAAATTGGTTTTATAAATACAATTTCATTAGCATTCTACATTTTAAATGGAGTTTTAGAGCATGTGTAAGTAATACACTATTATTTCTAGTAAAAATCTTGTGCTGTTAAGTATGTTTAATTATCATGTCTTTTCATATGTCTCAGGGTGAAAAGTCCTAAGTTTATTCTAATTATTAGGTCATTTCAGATTGTCATACTGTGGAATGTCTCACCCTGATTACAAATGGATTTTCTCATTCACTGGTGAGAACTTCACAGCTGATGGATCCATCAGTGTTAAATGTGTTGCTACAAAAATAACAAACACATTTCTTAAGACGTTATCAACCTTGGCTTGGAAATTAAAAAAAAAAAAAAAACAACCTTGGACGAAAAGCTGAGTTGAATTGATGAAAAGAATCCCAAGTCATTAACTGCTAATGACAGAGTTTGTGAAGTACAGCATCACTGAAGAAAGGCCCTGGCTTGCCTCACACCCATCACATTTTTTATCTGCATTTCAATACTGCTTAAATATGTACTTCATTACAGGGCATGACTAAAATAGAAGGGCACCTGCTAAGTCAGAGTCATAAAACAGATCTACAGCCTGCTGGCATGGGAAATTTTTCTAATTTATATTTTTTATGAAACTACCCACACATTATGTGGTTGGCAGCATAAATAATAAAGCATGTTACTTAAGCAATTTTACATTTACTGTATTAGTAAGTAAATGCAATGGCTACCCTTATTCTCCAACAATAAAAACTACCCAGCCTTTTCATGAAAGATGATTGCAATTTCCATTGGCTTGTATTTGTAATAAAAAACCATCACTCATCGAAATTTTAGCTATTTTCTCTTAAGATAGAAGAACATTTTGCTTGAACATTGTACGTGACATTAAATATTCATGAGCCTGAATAGAGCTTAAGTATTAAGTAAAACTCTTAAATTCTTTTCAACGAGATGGAAATTCTTTTTGAACCAGGTAAAAACTGCTTCTACCCTGAAGAGGTGTTCAAAATCACCACAGTAAAGAGACTGCACAATGTGTTCAAAGTGGTCTGGTGATTCGGGATGGGTTTTTCAGAAATCCTGCTCCTCTGCTGAAATTGATTCATGATAAGTGCCTCCATTTGGGTCAAACAGTATTTAACCGCTTGTAAATTTTAATTAAATGATTTGTCACTTTGAACACGTAGTTTGTCATCTTGCAACTAAAACGATGTGTCTTTATCAGAAAATGACTCAGGAGGAAGGAATTCATCTAATTTGTCACTTGGACACCCATTAAGATAATTTGGCTATTGCATAAGGATAAAAGTTAATTTTTTTTTCAAATAGAGCGCATCACATTTAGTAAGCAGGATCACATTGTAAACTACTAAAAACATAACTTTCTCTGTAATTAAAGTCTAATAAGTGCCTTACTTCTGGATATTTTTTATTAACAGATGTTTAACTTTCTGGGATGGGAAAATCCTTTAGCTGAATTTAGTGTCTACAAGAAAATAGGGAACTGAAAATGAAAAGCAGTAGGAGGAATTAAAATTATCTAGGAAAATAGAAAAATCCCTTTCATCAGAAGCACTTACATCATTGCAGAACCACCTTAGTCCTTGTCTGCAGTCTGGTGAATGCGAGAGAGCGTGGACAGAGTGAAAGGGACAACTGATTTTATTCAGGAAATAGCAGAAATATGAATTCTTTCCCTAAAGAAGCATATATCTGGCAGAAATAAAGGTGTTAAGTGCATTAAATTCAATATTCAAAAATTATTAAAGCCATATCTACGTTTGAGAATGCTCAAGTCCAGCTGTCTAAATTCATTCAATAGTCACTGTCAATGACAGCATATTTACTCATTTTTTTTTTTACAGAGGTAGTTTCTATGTTAATGTTGCCCAATGAAGAATAGTTAGCTAAAACTTTTTTTTTAAAAGTGTACATCTTAAATTATTTTGAAACTCAAAAGTCCTCAGCAGCCGCACTGCTGCCATTAGGAAGCCTTAGAGGATCTGGCAGTATCACAAAGGGGTGAAGTAACGTGGGTGAAATAAATTGCCCAATGAGGGGCCAAAGTTCCTGCACGTCAAGAAGCAAGCATTCAGGCTCGCTGGTGCCCTGTGTGCTCCCCACACTTGCCGCACGGCAAAATCACTTGGGCAGCTGGAAACATCATGATGTTCAAACCCTCTCTCCACCCACATAGGCAGTTGTTTTGGAACAGAGCCCAGGCACTGTAGTTTCCATTCCATTTTGCAGCTAGGGTTAATACCCACTAGACTTACAAAGACAGTGCTGAAATAGCAGTCATGAATGGAGCCAATCCTAAAAAAATACACGCGAAAAACTGCATCTGTGGGAGAAGCAGCACTCCCATCACTAGTCGGATAAAAAAATTAACATCTTGATTTTGTAGCTCTTCCTAGTGGCCTTTAACTTTCCCTCTCCCATCACTGCCAACCTACAGTCCTGTGCAGTTTTCTACTCTGTTGTCTTTTGCCCCCCCTCCTCATTTTGTTTCACGCTCAGGCACATTTACTAATTGTGACTGCAGACCGATTTCCCAGCTAATGCCACTTTCTGGCTCTCACAGAACTTTTCATTGCATTTCACGTATGCTAGATACGACTCTTCATCACCTCCTGCTGTGTCCCTTCTCACGCACACCCAGTGCCACAGGCCTTGAGAACCACAGCCCTCTGTGCACACACAGCTGACTCGCTACGTTCATGGGACAATACTGATCTAGTCTTTACTAACATAAGGATTTTTTTTTTTGTATTTTAGGGAAGGGTCTACAGTGTGTTTGGGGTCTCACTACTAGATTGGACTCAGTGATCCACCTGTTTACAGCCTCCCAAGAGCTGGGATTAAAGGGCTCATGCCACCACGCCCAGTCTCAATTGCTGTCTCAGGGTGCTCCGGGGGCAGGGCCAGCATGTCAGGCTAGGGGCTCGAACCCCCAGACCCTGCGCCTGCTTGCAGGTGCTGTAATCCTCTGAGTTATTTGGCTGGCCCAACATAAGGAAATTCTATATGAACAGAACAATGAAAGGTATTCTTCTTTACTGTAATTTCAAAAGATTTTCAATAAGAAGTATCAATAGATTGTACTTTAAGACTGTTTGAGCTTCCCTTTTCAAAATCTTTAAAATCCTCTCTTGGTGTGTTCCCCAATAGCAAATGATTATATTGTCATTCCTGCTCGATTTTAACTGAGTCCTCACCTGGTGCATGCTATTTTAACCCGAAGATTAAGTTCTCAATAAAATCTAACTTTGACCTCTTCCTGGGAGCTCTCGTAGATTTTGTTGCAGTCATTTCAGTTACCCAGAGAAGCAACCAATTCAGCACTGTCTTCTCAACAGGTTGCATAGGTGACCCACAGTTTCTCATTCCCCAACAGAACAATGTCCCTGTTTCTCTTCTCAGTGTGGCGTTTTGACCTTCCATAAGCAGTCTTCTGACCTTAGGGTCTGCCGGTCACTTTTACCTGCCCTGTGTTCCATACTACTTTATTGAACGTCTTCTCTCTGCAGGTGTCGTGACCCTTCTTGTACTAAAATTCCCCTTCAGCTCAGTGTTCAGTACAACTAACATTGTAATGAAATTTACGAGAATTTAATCAGGCTATCTCTGTGGTTCCTTTGACTCATCTTATTTAAAATCTGCCCAGGAGTTTGTATGTGGAGTGACAGAAGAAATAAGGGATGTGAGGGGTGTTGGCTAAAATAATGGGAAGGTATTGATGGATGGCGTAAATATGCTTACATTCACCTGGATTAGAACTTCCTCTCCTAATCTGGAGACACATGCAAGCTTGAGATTTCACTTTTCCATTTTCTTCCTATTTATAGATTAGTTAGCCCAGGTATAGCCTTACTTGATTTTTAGAAACCTTTTTACTATGTGGTTTAGACTGGTCTCATACTCACAGAGTAGCCCAGTCTGTTCTTAAACTCTCTCTAATCCTCCTGACTCAGACCCCTGAGCTTAGGGGTCACAGGTGTGCACCACCACATTGGAAACATCTTCCTATAGAGACTTTGTGGTTCTTCACTGTCTAGAATGAGGACTCTGCTATACAAGATGCAATGTCAATGGCCCACAGGGACCTGTGCATCCTAAGGATATATCGATTATTTCTTAGTACTCTAAGATAGTTTAGAGTTCAAAATGGAAATGAGGTGATTTATTCTGTTTTGTCCCCTCCAGGTACTAGTGTAGAGTTGACTGATCTATAGAAATGTGTTCACTATTTGTTGAAAAGCAATAATACACTGGAAACCTCTCCTTAGACTCTATTGTGTATGGTAGGTAGGTGCAATATTTGGAGCGTGTCTCCAAATCTCCCAAAATTCAGTGTTGGAAACAATTTCTATATGATCACCATTTCAGGGTACTAGTGGAAGATGTTTGAGCCATGGGAGTGAAGACTTCATGCATGGATTTTTTTTTTTCATGAGAGAATGGCTTATCTGTCTCAGGAATCTGACCATGTTTTTTCTCTCTTTCACACTTGATTGACCTTCTATCTTTCTACCAGGAGCTGAAGCCTCATAGGGCCCTGCCCAGCAGGTAAATGAACTGTGGGCTCCATGTTCTTAAATCATGTACTGCTAGTCTCATGGGCCCAAGTTCGCCTCCATTCTTTATAAACTGTCCCATTTGTTACTACATCAGAGATACTCAGCAGTAGAAAAGTCCATTATTGTTTCATTTTGATTCATGGACAGAGGGACTCTTAATGTTCTTCTCTAAAATAGATTTCAGGCTCAGGCATCCTTTCAGCATAAGAAGAAACTATAAGGGAAACAGGTAGAAATGGAATAAAAGGTACCAATATGGAGCATACTCTGGGGGTTCTACTCATGAAGAATTGAAAGTCCAAAGATTAAGGAACCTTTCCTCAAGAACAGTGGAAAAGAGGAAGAGGAGAGTGCAGAGGAATGCACCTTCAGGAAAGTGCTAAAGTAATTTTTATGAAGTATGTACATGAATACACGTGTAGTTAGGAGATACCTTAGGGATGTCAAAAGGCTCCGCCAGCTGTCTGAAACAGGCTGCAGCAGAAGAAGCCCAGGGATGATACTAGGAGAAGCAATGCTTGGGAGCAAACAGTCAAGACTTACAAGAATTGAAATTGAAAGTGCGGAATGGGTACCAGTTGGCGCAATGAAATTAAATACATACTCGGACATACTATTCCAAGGCATTTGTGGAGGATAGTACTAGGGAGGTTATCACACAAGCTAGCAGGAATAGTGGAGGGATTACCTACAGAGGAGCACAGTTAGACTGACAGTTGATCTCTCATTAGCAACTACAGGATGTCAAGCGACCATAAAAGGACAGCTTCCAAGTGCTAAGGGAAAGGCAGACAAACACACAAAGCTGTCAAACCAGAATTCTAAGTCCTAACAAACTACTGAAAGGAAAAGGTTTCCCATGAGTCCTGCAGTTCATGCCTTCTATAATGAGGGCATCCAGGGGGATGGAATGACCTGCAGCACCCTACTAACTGTGCCAGTTGACCTTGAACTGACCACTGTGTCATGACAACAGCACATACTATAGACAGGGAATCTTCAAGAAGAAAAATATATGTTTTATAGTGTATATTTGGTCTCACTATATTGCTTATTGTAAGTGAATCTGCATCACCCAGCAGTGAGGGGCTTGGCTCGCTGGTACCACACAGAAGGCGTGGTAGCCACCTAAGTAATGCCCCATCCCTGCACTGACCAGACTACAAAAGAAAAGAACCCCAGACTCCTGAAGGCTTTCTTTGTAAACAACGGGCATATATTTTTTCAGTACTGTTCTGTTTATTTGAGATGAAAATTCACCCTGAGGTAGGGAAAGGGTACATTTTTGGAAGCTGGGTTTAGTCTTGAGTTTCTGCAGGAAATGAATGTCTTGCCTAAGCCTGCTTCTTGCCTGTATCTTTTGAATCATTAATAAAGTTTGGTGCAGGGTAAGATCTATAATGTGCAGAAGTGTTCTCTGACAGCTCAACCCTTTGGGTTAAGGCAGCTATTATTCAAAAACCCTGAACAAATTTTTAAACATACTTCAGCTAAGAAAGCTCACCACCCGCAGAGCAAAAGAACTATAAAAATATACCATTTAACAGAAGAAAAAGTTAATACCGATTGTGACTCTCTTGTCTTGTTTATGTGATTGTATATCACTGTTTTGATTGTTTTTTTCTCTTTAAAATATAAAAAAGAAAAGTTAAAAAAAGAAAAAGAAAGGCAAACACAGATAGAGGTATATTTTGGAATAATTAACTGCTGAAAAAGGAAGTCATAGCAAACCTGTGTGTGTGTGTGTGTGTGTGTCTGTGTGTCTGTGTGTCTGTGTGTGTGTCTGTGTGTCTGTGTATGTGTTACTAAAACCATAAATGAAAATTCAAAACAGTACAAAGGAAATGCTATGATCATGAGGTAAAAGTTGCTCAGTGGGTGAGTAAACAATATTAACTTTCTCTGCTTCTTCAGGGATAGGTTTCTGAATATGTTTAAACTTTTTGAATATTTTTCAGTTCACTCGGCTGAAGTGCAAACTCAACCAATAGAGGAATAGAAATATGGAATGGATAGCTTCAAAATCAGCTAAGAAGAAAATGGAAGAAAGAGACATTAGACATTCAGCACAGGTCAGGCAAAGAGAAAAAATATAAAGAGTATATGAAATTTTAAAGCATGGTATCTCAAAATTTATATTCTAGATGGGAAAGATCTCTCCTAAATTCAAGATGCGGGTAGTGTAGAGGAATGGAACAGGGCACTTCAACTCTACCACACCAAAACAATCCAAAATGTAAACCTTGTGAACATTAACATTTGGCAAGCATGTCTGGTGGGATTCTTGAATTTTTGATGGTGTTCTCTTACCTGTCATGAAATCTATTGCTTCCTATAGATGGCTATTCAATACCTTTAAAATGTGGTTTGAAAACTGGTGGAGAATGAGTACTTCCTCAAAGAATTTAAAAAGATGTTGGAAAAAAATTTAAAGTTTGAGCCATTCAATCTCCTCCAAGTACAAAGGAAATAAAAATTGGTTATATTAATGAGATTTGTGTGGAAAGAGTAGAATATGTTTAATATATTTGAGTGCTAACAATGTGCAACTGTGGATAATTCTTTCCATAGATACATAATAAATGTTAATGACATTATCATATGTAAAATATTGCTCAAGATATTAAAAGTTAAAACAGCAACAAGGAAACCTATAGCATAACTTTAATGTGTTTAAGTACAACATTCATTAAAATGCTTAGAAGTGGAATAAGAGATAACATACATATTTGGGTGAGTAAGAATAAAACATCCTCAAGAAAATCTTTCAATAATAATCATTCTTTATTGGGTTAGGAAGCAAATCTTGGTTCAAGATTTAAAAGGCAAGTTGTTATCGTGACAATCCATTAACCTCTAACGTTTCTTCTTTTTTTTCTAGTAAAATTTTGATGTTTTAAAATTTCTTCAAGTTGTATTCTAAAGTTGGTGCTACATATTTATCCCCATGATGATTTTCTTTTGAGCATATCTTCCCTCATATTTTATTTCATTTATGTTCACTTTTTCAGATATTTAGGCTTTAATTCACAAAACTTTACTGTAGACTCATCTCATAGGAATAGATGATCTTAAATAGACTTTCTAAGAGTTTTGCCAAGATGTCATAGTAAAATAACTGTGTTTCTTTGTAGGTTTTACACAATGTTTTTCTTTTAGGAATATTTAAACACACATATCAAATAACTCCATGCATATCTCCCTATATCAAACTATCTGGAAAAAAGTTTGTATTTGAATGACAGGAAGGGAAGAAATGGAAGGCTATACTGAAACTCTAAAAGATAGTGAATCCATTCTCCATTCCTATCCTATGCTACTTTCAACTGTCATTTTGATAACAAAAATTAGTTTTGGTAATCAATAGACAATTTATTAGGTGTGTACATAATCACACCTTGTCCAGAGAGGGGTCTGGCCTTTGACCTTGGTTTCTAGGCAGAGCTTTCTCAGCCTGGAATGTCCTGTGATGGTGACAGACAGGGCTTTGCATGGGGCTGTCAGCCCATCAGTGGCCAGGTGTGATGGAGCTATCAGTGGAAATGTGTCATAAGTGGGGGCTTTGGGTTACATGGAGTCAGCCCAATCTCCGTGATCCGCCCTGATCAGCCACAGGGGCTGTCAGCAGATGTCAGCAAGATGGAGTCTTCACCAAGGGCGTAGACCAGAGGGTCAAGTGAGCACTGGCTGGCAAAACTTTGTTCACGTTGTCATGTTCTACTGAAGAGAAGTGCTGTCCACAGCTCCCTGGGAAGAAAAAGAGGGACCTCTGTAACTGGAAGCTCCCTGGGCTTTTGTCTACTCCTTCTCTTCGCATGGCTCATTTCAATGTGTATCTGTTAGGTGCAATATGAACATGAGTACACCTTTCAGTGTTGGTAGCCGCAACAGGAATTCTGTGAGTTCTCCTAATGGACTGGCAAACCTGAAAGTGGTTTGGAGACAATTCAGGTTGCAGCAGGCCGGAATTAAAAGGAGAAAAGGATAGCTGCTCATGCATGCAATGGTAAGGTTGTTTTCCTCACGGTGGCTTGTCTGCAAAGGGAAAATATTGCTGAATATTAGCTTGCTATGTTCACGGTAAAGGATATTGTCTTCAAATCGATTGTGATTCCCACGAAGGCTCTCAGTGAACATCCTATATATTAAAAACTTGCTTAACTTATGCAGTTTTTTTTTAAATGGGCAGCTTTGCTTAATGTTGATAATATGAGGTAACTGGCAGATATTCAGACTGCCTTTATATGTATTTAGCAGTAAATTTTGTTGACATTCACTGGAAATCCATCTTTAGGCCAGGAATTTTGGCAGATGCTTTTGTTCAGCAGGTTTCTTGACAACTGTGTATGAGAAGCAATTTTTGCCCTTTCACAGGGACTGGTCAAAGGCTGAGCTTTGCTTTTGGTGACATTGCGCTAATTGTCCCCCAGGAGACTGCCAGAGCACTAAAGGGGAGGCAGCACTTCCTGACTCTCCCCTCTGGAGTCCACGCTGCTCGCTCGCCTTCTGTAGCCCTGTTTATGCCTGCAGCATGGCTGTCCTCACTCTTTCTGCTTTGCAAGGGCTTCCTCTTTTCACCTCTCACTTCCTGAATTGATGGGAGAAAGTGCCCAGTCAGTTTAGCTTAGATAGCTGCTGTTGAGTCCACACAGGCCGGGGCTGCTTTTAAGGCAAAGCAGAGTTAGCAGAAGGTGAAGCCCTTGCTTGAAACCCCATGCCCCTCTGTTGGGGCATTCATTCCCTTAGATGATTGTTGCTCACGTATGTTTGTTTTCCTGTGTACATCTTGGTCCTTGATCTCTGATGTCTTACAGAAAGATGAATGAACAATGATATTTCACTCTGGGATTTTTTTTTTTTTTTTTTTTGTATTCATAGAGCTAAAGATCAAAATCTGTTGGAAGCCTGAGGGCATGAAGAGTCAAAAGTATTGCAATGATCTTGTACTTTTCTTGTATCATTTTATCAGTGTTTTCTCTTCAAATAAGCCAAGGACTGCCTCTGTTGCACTGGGATGCTTCTGCAGAGGTTCCCACAAGCAAGCGTGTGCCTTTATCCTTTGTCCCATTTCACTTCGTTGTAAGGAACGGACATGTTCTCACACGTATGATTTTGATTGCTATCGAATGACACAATTACTGTGCCTTTTCTCAAGGTGTAGAAGTGCACACCTTTGTGTGTGGTATACAAATACTACGACCTTTGTAAAAATTAGAAAGCCTACCCTTGTTCTTCCCCAGTCGTACGCCTCCAAAATTCCCAATAGCAAAGGCTGAACCTCAAATTCTTTGGCAAGGATTTAAAACAGTTTTTGATGTAGTCTCATGAAAAAGTAATTCCAAGCCACAACAATTGTTTGTGACTATGTTAACAACTCCACCAGATGCTGCTAAGTTGAGCCCTTGAAGATGATGCTTTTGTTCTTTTCTCAGGATTTAACTTCTCCGTAGCCCTCAGTACCTTGATACTGTCTTTATTTGGAGAGTGCATTTTTCCTCTGCTGGCAAATCCTGGAGCACTGATGGCCCACGTTTGCTGACACACCAGCGCATCCTAGTCTTATGGATGAAGTAAAGAATTGGTGGTATAATTTGGGCCAGAGTGAAAGCAAGTCATGCGATGTTCCTAATGAGAATGGGAAGCCTGAAATGAGATGAATGATCATTCTGCTATTTCAGAAGCAGAGTTAGGGGTGTTGTGGATTAGGGGAAAATAGAAAATAGGTGGGGAAAGATGTCCCACTGACACTCTGTATGCAGCTAGATCAAACTTCACCTGAGACCAGAGTTTCTTATCATTCAATTACTCAATTTAATATATTCTTTTAAACACAGTGTTTTAAGCTTATATCTTATCCTGTAAAGTCCTACAAATTTCTACTTAAAATACATACAATGTACTATATATAAAAATACTTTATTAATAAATAATATATTTTGCATGTGATCTAGGTAGAAACAATCATTTTACTTCTACTTTTGTCAAAAATAGTGTAGCTCCAATAATCATATCTGGCTTTCTAAATTTCAGATCTTAGAGTGTACTTATCCTATGGGTTCATTAGCTATGTTGGTCAGTCAAATCAACACTAACTAATGATTCTCCTTGTGCTTCTGCATTTGGCCTGGATTACCTTTCTCCTGCCGTATTCTTGCTTTCTCATTTCTTCACCAGTGTATCTCTCTCGCTCACTTGCTTGTACCGAAGCAATTCCCTGACATGGTACTGAAAAAGCCAGTCGGAAGCCCAGAATTCCAATTTCTCTGGTTGGATGTAATCCAGATAAACTCACTACCCAGTAGAATCAATCAGAAGAAGAAAGTCATTATAAAAATATGTCTCATTTGCTTGTTTTTCCTTCCAGACAAGCTAAATATTTAATAGGAATTCAGGTGTTATTTATTCATTTTTATTGGGTCCTTCTGACACCAATCCCTGCATTGTGATGGGCAATTAAGGTAAATATATGGTTAAGGCAGGAAACTCTGCTTCTGGGAAACTGTTATCATACCAATCTGGGCCCAATTGAGTTATGGCTTCAACATCTCTTGTGAAAAAAATCTTTATTTATAGGTATTTGATATACTTTAAACTATTTGTATTCTCATTTGGGAGAAAATCAGAGACTCTAGTTGGGAGGAAAACTTTTTTCCCTGCCAATATGCAATTAATATTGCCATTGATTTTGTCTTCTGCAGTGGTGGTGTTGGTTATTAAAGTATCTTCGTAGCACTGTGGTTGCTTGTATGCAAATACGTTGAAACTACCAATACGCTGTCTAATATATTGAGTATTTGTGCTTCTTTTATATGGCCCTTGGAAACTTTACTTGGTTTCAAAGTCTTCCAGGAGGGCTTTGTTGTGTAATTTTCCAGTAGATGTAATTTCAAACTTTTTGAAACATAGAGATTGAACAACTAGGATAATCATAAAGCAATAAAATTGGTAAACTGCCATTCAACCAGGAGCCACATTTTTCTAATTCTTAATCACAAGAATAAGAGGAGTAATCAACATCTACTGAAGATTTACTATGGATTAAGCACTGTTTGTATTTTTTTCAATTAGCACATAATAATTATAGTTATTTATGAGGTCCATGTGATGCTCTGATACATGTTTACATTGTCCAATAATCAATCATGGTATTTGTCTTATCTATCACCTGAACATTATCATTTCTTCATAGTGAGGACTCTTCAAATCCTCTGTTAGCTATTTGGAAATATTCATTTCAGTATTATTAACCATAGTCTCTTCTGTTTAAAAGAACAATAGAACTTCGTTCTGACTATGTACCATGACCCTCCACCTTCCCCAGCCTCTGGTAACCACTCCTCTCCTTCCTTCTTCTATGAGATCAGCTTCTCTAAATTCCATATATGAATAAGAGAGTACAGTACTTATCTTTCTGTGCCTCACTTATTTCACTTTATACAGTGGTTCATCCTGTTGTTGAAATTGACACAATGCACCTGCTATTAAAGGCTAAGAGGATTCTGCAGTGTGTGCATATTACACTTCCTTTATCCATCCATCCATTGATGGATGCTTAAGGTTATCCCTTATCTCAGCTCTTGTGAATAGTGCAGGATTACATGATACTCTGTGGGATCCAAATGTCCCTTCAAAAGCATCATTGTGCAAAGAATGAGTTCCTGATGGGCTTTTGGAAGGGACTGGATTATAAGGGCTACAAACTTCATCAATCAGTTAATCCACTGATGAGTTTGTAGTTCAGTTGGCTCATTATAATGAGGAGCAACTCGGATGAAGCAGGTCCCTGGGGCATGTGGCTTTGAAGGGTGCATCTGGCCTCCAGCCCCTTCCTCTCTGTTACCCTGCTGCCCATGAGGCCATCAGTTTTTCTCCACCAGGCCTGTTGCTGTGACCTTTCTGCCTTTGAAGCCAGTGGACCACAGATCAGAACTTCTGAAGCTGTGTGCCAGAACAGACCTTCCCTTCTTTAAGGCATGTCTTTCAGGGACTTTGTCCTAGTGACAGAAACTAACATACGTGGAATAATTCACCTAAGCTTCAAAGAAACCCTTTACACTTAACGATGTTATTTCTTTCATTTCACAAGGGAAGAAAGCAAGGCTTAACAGGTTAAGCTTTAGGATTGTGGGCGATGAATCCATAACATGCAAAGCCCCGCATCTTTACTTTGTTCTAATTTTTTATTTTTTGCTGTTCTCTTTCTCTTTCCCTCCCTACCCCTTTCATAGCATTGATCTTGGAAAATACTGCTTAACTCACTTATTGTGTTAATTGTCTCTCATGTGAGGATGGGAGCTCTGGGAGGAAATAAATCATTGCTGGCACCCCCGAGGCCACACATGTAGGTGATGCCTTTCGCTGAATGAAAACAAATGAATGAATGAATGGTAGTCTCAGCACTAAAACACAGCGTGTCCAGGGCCAAGCCCTTGCTTTTTTCCACAACACTATCCTACCTAAAAACCCATCAGCAGGTGGGAAGAGTGGTACATATGGAAAAGCAAGAAGAGATTTAAAACAATATGAATCCTGGCCACTCCAGAACAATACTTAGCAACTTTCATGCTAATTTCTGCTTCATTTTAAGAAATCTGAGAGGTAGGAATACTTATTCCTAATTTAGAATTAACAAAATAGGCTCACGGGGTGAAATAACTTACATAAGATCACACTAGTAAAGGTTGGACATTGGGTCTGATTTTCTCTTTTCACACCTAAATTTTAGGCCCCTTCCTTTATTTTATATAATAAAATAGCTAATGCTTATTAAAAGATAAGCATCATTGCAACTGCTTTGCATGTTTATTTTACATAACAGATGCCATTTTGAAACTGGTGAGGGAGACAGACTTTACTAGGCAAAGAAATGGGTGTGGAGTTTGCTTAAGAACACAGAGCTCTTCAGTGGTCAGCAGGGCTTGAGAAAGGCTGGGCTCCCAGCTTCCAGGGCTATCCTACCCACGTTTCTTCTAGAACCTTCTACACTTAGGCTGCCACAGGGTGTTCAGTCATTGTTCACCTGCTTGAGGGAACTGAAAAATTCCTGTGAATTTAGTTTGCATAGACAACTACTTAGCTTGTATTGATAAATGCTGTCTTTCCGTCAGTAACCATGTTTCTCCATACAGTCAGTTTTCAGGACTGACTTTAGTTAGCTGACTGCAGTCCTTCTATTGACTATACGAGGGTATATTGGTGGTATAGAGATGATTCACTTTGTTCATAGTATTTTCCTTTCCCAAATGGCAGCAGTGGTAAAAATGAACTAAACCTATTTGGTATCAAAATAAAACAAAACATTTCAGTTGACTTTCTTTAAAAAAATATTTATTTATTTATTCGTTTATTTGGTACAGAGTCTCACTACTATGCAGCTTAGGCTTGTAGTGATCCTCCTGTCTCAACCTCCACAGTGCTGGGATTACAAGCATGCACTACCACACCTGGCTTCCATGACTCGCCCAGCACACTCTGGGTTCTGGGGCTGGCATGGCATGCGGTACAAGTGAGCAAACCTCTGTCCTTGTGCTTGCCAGGCAGGTGCTTAGACCCCTGAGGTATCTCTCCAACCCCAGCTGATTGGGTTTTATAGGAATAAGCTAGAGCTAGATTTCTAC
This sequence comes from Octodon degus, assembly GCF_000260255.1. Classification (NCBI taxonomy): domain Eukaryota; kingdom Metazoa; phylum Chordata; class Mammalia; order Rodentia; family Octodontidae; genus Octodon; species Octodon degus. Next base: position 9,575,067 of record NW_004524633.1, read on the forward strand.
CACAAATGATGCCAGAAAGTATTTTCACATTTACTCTGTGGTATTTCAATATAAAACTACTTTCTAACGATTTTGTTGGTAACAGACAATATAGACTACTAGTCATTGATTTTTCTAGGTACTTCCCTTTTCCCTTGAATAATTTTTCTTTTAAATATTTACTGAAAAAAGTGTTTATACATGCATGAACTTTTTGAAAATTATTTATCTCTTTTATTTCCTTTGTGTGGTGAAAGCATGTTTTTTCAGTCATTGAATAGGTAAAAACTACATTTATGACTTTGGTTTAGCAGTTATTGATTTGCCTTTTACTCCACCCCTTTTCATTCCTTGATCTTTATTTTTTTTACTCTTTGTACCTTACTTTTTGGTCAGTAGCCTAATCTTGAATATCAGAAATCTCATTTCTACAGAAAATAACAAGCCACTGAGCTTTAAGACTAATGTACCATCCTAGTTGCAGCACAAGGTCCTTGGATAATGATGGAACCCTGAATCAAGAGCAGTGGAGAAGAAACTCCTGCTTATTTTTTAAAGCACCGTTAACTCTTCGTACTAATTCATTTGTACACTAAATAGTCAAAGACAGAAATAAAATTTTCACTACAAATACCAGTTAATCTTCATTGTTGCCAAAGTCAGATCTCACTGGTATGGAAGAACTAGTTTTGGTAATGGGGAAAAAGACATTTTGGACTTAGTTATTTGCATATATAGAAGCTTTTTCAACATAAAAAAGCAAGCAAAGAAGCAAAAAAACCAAAAAAACAAAAAACAAAAAACCCCAACAAACAAAAACCTACCACAGCTCATTTTATTTATTTATTTGTTTATGTATTTATTTATTTCTGTGGAACTGGGGATTGAACTCAGGCCCTTGTGCTTGCCAGGCAACCACTTATTCTACTGAGCTATCTCCCTGGCTCCTCCATAGCTCATCTTTTAAACAACAGAGAATGAACTGTCAGGTAGAGAGAAAAACTTGTTTATCTAATTCATAAGATCTTTTCCAATTAAAGGGCTGGTGAAATAGCCCAGAGGATTAGAGAACCTGCAAGCAGGCACAGGAATCAGGGTCTCTATCTCCGGGCCTGCTATGCTGGCCCTGCCCCGGGGCCGCGCTGAGACAGCAATTGAGACTGGACATGGTGACGCGTGTGAGCCTGTAATCCCAGCTTGTGGGAGGCTGTAAACAGGAGAATCACTATGTGTCCAATCTAGCAGTGAGACACTGAACACCCTGCAGACCCTTCCCTAAGATACACACACACACACACACACACACACACACAGAAATCTTTTCCAATTAAAAAGTACTTAGCCATATCCTTGCCAAGAAATTAACCACTATTTAAAATAAACCCCAGGACCCATTGATAAAACTAAGACGTTCTTATGTTTTATTTTACCATTTTGGATTATCATTTTGTTTATTTTATAAAAGAGTTTGGGCTGTTAGAGTATTATGAGCTGTTTTATTAAGAAAGGAAAATGTGGCAGTTAACACTTTTGGGCCACAGATCTCAAATTTTCAAACGGGACATTGCAATTCAAATTGCGTTTATCAAGATTACATCCACATCTACTTCACATCTGCGCTTCCCATAGTTCCTGTCAAAATAAGTGTTGTTAGTATTTTGAGGCATGTGTCATTAAGGTAACCAATAATTTATAGCCATTGACCATGTGTGGTGTTTGTTGCAAAGTCGCGGATAAAGTACTACCTGGATGAAATTTATCTTCATGAGGAGGGATGAGACAACTAAGATTATTTCATATAAGTGAAATAATGAAGTAGATTAATCAAGGGAAGGACATGGACAGTCACGATTTGGAATGAAATTAGAAAAATGATGGTTGGGGTTGTCCGCCACAGAAGAAGAGCTCAGGGAGGCGCCATACGGACGGTTACCCGACGTGTGCTCCCCCTGGGGAAGGCCTTGAGCAAAGGCCTCAAGACCGAGCTTTCCTGCCCGTGTGTCCGAGCAGCAGCACCGAGGCCGGTCGGATTGCGAGAGGGTGGTCAAGGAGAAGAAAATAGGAAGGGAAGAGAGAGGAATGGCCAGGTCCTAGACCACAGAAGGATTTGGAGACTGCTGTAAAGTCTTGGGATTTCACGCCAAGTGGAAGGGGAATTTCTGGAGAGCTTGAAGAAAGCAATGGCGTCAAGGAACTTAGCGCTGTGACGGCCTCGACTGTAAAGAACCAAGAGCAGGAGCAGGTGGGCTGTTAAGGCGCACCCCAGTAACAGTGGGTAGAAATTATGGAATCTATGTTGTATCTTACTCCCGAGGGATGACTTCACTCCAGTGAAGCGTTGTGTGTGTGTGTGTGTGTGTGTGTGTGTGTGTGTGTACGTGCGTGCATGTGCATTTTTACACACAAATATATCAAATCGTTGAAGTATTCACTTTCCTTGTTTTATGCTCAGAAGGACTCTTCCGCTTCTAGTGGCTGCCAGGTGTGCTTTGATGGACAGAGTCACTCAAGGTCATGTTCAGGCTCAACGAGAAAGAGACCCGTAACTGCAAGAGGCAAAGCTGCAGCGACGGTGTCAGGTATGTTCAGTGGCTGTTCAAAGGCGGAGTGGATTTTAAATAGCTACGATGCTCTGGCTCTGGCTTAAAACAGTAAAAAAAAAAAAAAAAAGTGCCTTAAAAAAAACAGTAATTTCTATAATAGCAGTATCTAAAAAC
>NW_004524633.1:9577862-9607037 GCF_000260255.1 Octodon degus
GGCGGAGTGGATTTTAAATAGCTACGATGCTCTGGATCTAAAAAAAAAAAAAAAAAAAAAAAAAAAAAAGTGCCTTACATTTAACAGTAATTTCTATAATAGCAGTATCTAAAAACGTTTTCAAAATGTCACTTTTGCAAAGTATTTTCCTCACCTGGATTCTTATTCCTGAGAAGTGCAAAACTATGTATAACCTTTCATTTTTTTGTGTTCTCTGGAAAATAACTAATATGTGCTCTTGAGAAGTCTAAACCGGAAAACCACAGGGATGCTTTAGGTACATGGATCAACTACGGTCAGATCTTCCTGAGAGTGACTCAGGGATCCCGAGGCGTGAGTGAGGACTGGCTTTGCTAATGTCACATTTCCATTCCGTTTCAGCTTCTTTAACAGGCTTTGTAAACACCACTGGGCGTAGCAATCGGAGCATTCCCGAGGTGACTTCAGAAGGATGCAGTGGTGGAATCCCAGCCGGACATTCACCTCTAGTGCAGTACGGCCCTTCACCTAATGTTGCTTTTCTTCTCCCCAGATCTGACCAATTTTATTTATTGTATTGCTTCTAAAGTTTAAACATATATGAAAATCCTTCTGTATAAAATAATGACCTGAAATTATTTCTTCAAAATAGTGATCATTTGCATTTAGTTGGCAGCACAAATTTATCTTTCGGTATAACGCTGCTACATCTTAAAAAGGCAATATCATAAATGAGATTATCCCCTCAGAAAGCAATCCCAGAGCAGAATAAATCAAGATATGGAAACCTTACAAATGGCCTTTAATATAATGGATATTACCAGAAAGTGTGTGCAACTGAATTGTTGGAAAACAACAATTTATCTCTGGATCCTCAGTAGGTAGGATTTCCTTTCAGAAATATATGATCAGCATCTACAATCGCCTGTGCTTCGGTCGCTGAGCAAACTGGCACAGACCATACAAATCTAAGCCTTCATGTGCAACTCTTTCTTGACAGGGAAGGAGAAACTGAGGGCTGCAGAGGACAGGCAGTGTTTCTGAAATCACACAGTTTTTCAAAAAAGATAAGAAACTATTTCTTATTTACTGTAAGTTCTTCATACTACTGTGCTGATTGGTGCAAATTTTCATTTTATGAAATTCCATCTTCAACTTCTAGGAGAAACTGAACACAATAAATGTTTTTAATATTTGAAAATAACGACTTACCTGTGGTTTTTCACCAACTAAAAATGTTCCCCAGAGTATCCTCTCACACTAGTGTTACGGCTTGTGTTTAATAGTCCTATCTGGTTAGTCATAAGTGGGTATTTTCAGAGGTGGCTGGGTCTGGAGTGTGTGATGATGGGATTAAGAATGTTTGATTACTAAATCAGTCCACTGACTATTGTGGCATAATTCTGGGTGTCAAAAATTGGAAGGCGCACCCTAGATGGGTGCACCCCCTCGGAGCGTCAGTAGACTTAGAAGGGATATAAGAGAGAGGCAGGCTGCTGCTGCTTCACTGCCCTGTGTTTTGCTGTCTTGTGCCTGGCCTGCCATGCCACAGACTGCTTGTCCTCTACAGTGTCCCTCTGCCATGCCACCTGATGAGACAACAGCCAACTATGAACTGAAATCTCTACAAACTACCAGCTAAACATTTTTTCTCCTTTAACTTGGGGGTGATGGCTATTTTGTTGCAATAGTGATAAAAGTAGCTAACATAAGCAGACACAAAAAATGTTTATTGAATAATTGTGCAACAGGTTGCGATTTACACCGGTGAGGTGATGAGCAAGATTTTGACCTTGATAGTTTCAGTGTATAGTTGGAAATCTGTGTATGAGATAAGCTGGAGAAGGGAAGACGAGGACATTTGTCCTCAGCATTCTCTGTGCTAGGCCTGTGGTGGCTCCCTCTCCTCAGCTCCTGGCAGCCACTGATGTTTTCATTGTTTCCGTAGCTGCACTTTTCTAGAATGCTTTATTAGAAGTAATCAGACAGCACATAGCATTTTTAAATTGGCATATTTCACATGGAAACATGCATTTAGGTTTTTTCTCAGCTGCCTTTTCACGGCCTGTAGCTCATCTTTTTAGTGCTGAATAGCACTGTATTGTCTGACTGTGACACAGGTTGTCCCTGTCCACCTACGGAAGGAAATCAGGGTTGTAGCCAAGATTCAAAAATTATGAAGAAAACCACTCTAAACAGCTGGGTGCAGGATTCTGTGTAGACATAATTTTTCAGCTCCTTTAGGTAAACACTGAGGAATGTAATTACTGCATTATGTTTAGTTTTAAAAGAAACTGTCAGTCTTTCTTCCAAGCGGCAGTGCCATGTTACATTCTCACTGGCTGTGAAGGAGGGTTCCTGTTGAGTCACACCCTTGTCAGCCTTCCACAATGTTGTGAATTTTGGTTGTTCTGAGGCATGCATTAGTGTCTTACCATTGTCCTACCTGGTATTTTCCCCAAAGATGTATAATGTGGGACATCTTTTCATAGGCTTCTTTGGATACTTGTCTATTCTTTTCAGTGAAATGTTTGCTAAAATCTTTACCATGACCATTAAAAGTCAACTTGTATTCTTGTAGTTGATTTAAGGAGTTTTGGGATATTTTGAATATCATCCTTTATATGTGCCTTTTGTAAAATATTTTCTGCCGCTTACATACTGCTCATATGGAAATAAAAGAAGGCAAAATGCAACCAATTTCTTTAGATGTAGGAAGAAGGTGGAGAGATTGGGAAGGACACCTTTCCTAATAACTCAGCCACCCTCAAACACAGGAACATTCAGAGCCAAACACACACTACAAGGCATGCAACAGGCCTTTCTATCTTTGCATCGCTGGTGGTCTTTGTTGCTAGTTGAACTTCTACTGTTAGAGGACTGGCCTTAATAACTATTGTTAAGACTCTGTTATATGAACCCCAAACAGACATTCTGCAGTGTGTGTGTGTGTGTGTGTGTGTGTGTGTGTGTGTGTGTTTGAATGTAAAGAAAAAACAAAAGAGGTAGAGATTAAAAAAAAACATACTGGGGCTGGGGAGATGGCTCAGTGGAATAAGTGCTTCTCTGGTGAGCACAAGGGCCTGAGTTCAATCCCCAGTTCCACCAAAAAAAAAAAAAAAAAAAAAAAAAAAAAAAACATACTAATTTACTGGAGGTATTTGGCCCACGTCTTGGAACAGTAATAAGTAATAAATGAGATAATATTTATGATATTATAAATCTTAGCAATAGCATTTTTTGTACTTATGCACAAGCATATAGTGTCTAAAATCTTCACTTACATTGTTTAACATGTCACATAGGACTCTGTAGCACAAACTTGAGAAACTTGTCAGATAGAGGACTACATTACTTGATTGTCAAAAATGACAAGGTGAATCTAGCAGTGGTAAGATGCTTGCCCAATTCTACTCTATGCAGAAAAAGAAAAACACAGAGGAAGTGAAGAAACACACAGAAGAGCTTCTGGAAATCAAGGAAGGCCTATCCCCACAAAGGCTGAATTTTCCCTGATAAGACCACACCACATTTTAGGAAATAATTCCTACTTATTGTCATGTAAGCCCAATCACATAGCATCAGGAGTTCTTGCTGACACAACCCTATATACTAATGTTTTATTTAATGGCAAAACATTAAACAAAAGCATCTGAGGATGTGCGCTGTTTTTACTTTCCTCCTGGCTGTGCCAAGTGTAATGTTTGTAGCTTTCTTCTGAGGCTCTCAGAGCCTTGATAACTTTAGCCCTTCAGATCGTTTTTGTTCCAGAGGTGCAAGACTTTTACACATTGTTATTCTGAATTCCACGAGTCATTTACTTATTCATAATCAAGTCTTTCAGGCCTCTTTGTGTTTTTACATTCCGTTCCACACTATTTGTCCCCAGTTCTGTAACGTTACCCAAAGAGACTAATATGAAATCTTCTCAGGATGGGTCAAAATGAAAATAATGAGGTAGCCGAGGAGTAAATATTACTGATTGAGGAATGACAGTGTTTCACTCAGAAACTGCGGATGGTTTGAGTAGTTTGTTATAATGGGTATACACCCTAGCATGCACTGGGGGAACAGTGTTGGTAAAAATGAGCAGACATTTCCCTTTGTAAGCAAAATGTATTTTTTCTCAAAACTGAAGAAGTTATATTTGTTCACTAGTTTTCTTTTAGATGTAATAAATGTGCAGCAACGAATCTCATATTGTTTCCATTTGAAAAACACATTTTCTAAAAACATTAATGATGTGGTAGATAGAACAGATTAGCTTACTTGACAGTTTTTGCACCATCATTCTGATGTTTTTTCTTGTACTGCAGACACTGGAAAACTAAAAATAACATTTCCTGACTCCCTTGGAGTTAGGTTTCCAGACATGATTTATGTTCCACAGATCGGAAGCATAGACTCACTACTTGAATCCCCAACTTCACTTTCAGCGCCTACACGGGGTGCACATGTGGAAGTAACAGGCATGCTGGAGCTGGGTTGTTCGCCATGCTGGTCACGGCGTGTGGTCTCATAGCTGCAATGAGGCTGTGTGCCTGGAGGCACCAGGGTGGACTTGCGGAATGTGCAGCTCCCTGACCTTGGCCAAGGGGTGGCGTCGTGCCCTTGGGGGAAGCTTGCTGGTGTTGTTCTGGGAGCTGATGTCGGGTCCAGCCTCCCACCTATTACCGCAGCCCCATCAGACAGTGCCGTCAGTCCCGCGTCACTGTAGAAGTCACGTTCTGCTCCTGAGTCCAGAGCAGTTTCTGCGACTCAGCTTCTACCGATTCAAGTCTGAGGCTCTGAAGTTAGGGTTTGAGGTGCTGAATGTCATTGAGTCTCCTTCAAAGTTAACGTTCTATTCCTCAGGGAAAATTCTTCCCCCAGTGCTGCCATATCTTTCCACCTGCATTGTCATCCGCTAGCCAGAGCATCAGATCCTTTATCTCATGTTTGGCTGAATTAATCAGCTATTTCTGTCAGATTTTGAACCTGTCCATCTCTTTTCCTCTATTCAGAGAAGATCCCTGCTGACTTCAGACAGCCTCCACCTAACCCATCCCAGATTGCTCTCTGGGCGTTTGTCATCTGCAAACATTAACGCAACCAGAAATCCTGTAACCTTTGAGATTTAATAAAACTAGAGCTTTTCTTTTCCATAAAGATTGTGTGGTATAACTTTAAAAAAGAAAACAAATAGATTTAGAGATACAAACTGGATCCACAAATTTACTTAATGGGAAAAATATTTAATTTTTAGGACTGTTTCCCAAGATTCAAATATTTTATAGGCTTCTTGTGACACTTAAATGATTACATATCTCATATCATATTTTTGCTATGGGAGAACTACTTCCTTCCCATTGCATGTAATCTTAGTTAATAAGCAGGTTATACAATATAAGCCAAATTAAGACAATATTTCTTTTTTTTCTATTTTAGGTAGTATAGAGACCAGAAATAATGATGTGTGTTTAGCGGATTGGAAAATCTTTCTTGATATTTTAAATCTTGAAAGTAGATGGCAGGGCTGGCCAAATAGCTCAGCAGATTAAAGTACCTGCAAGCACGTGCAGGGGCTGGGGTTTCATCACTGGGCCTGCCATACTGGCCCTGCCCCCAAGGTGCACTGAGATGCCAATTGAGACTGGGCATGGTGACATGTGCCTGTAATCCCAGCTCTTGGGAGGCTGTAAACAGGTGGACCACTATGAGTCCAATCTAGTAGTGAGCCCTGAACACCCTGTAGGCCCTTCCTTAAAATTAAAAAAAAAAAAAAAAGAAAAGAAAGAAAGAAAAAGAAAGTAGATGGTGTATTTAAGCCATCCAAGGTAGCAGTGTGGAGACCGGTCCAGACAGCTCCAAACCATCCCCAGTTTCCTGATCTTGGCCCTCCTGCATGTCTTTCCTTCCAGTCTATTTTCAGGGATGTTTCTCCAGCCTCTTGTCTGTTTTGTTAGCTTCTAACATTACCTTTCTGATGTGTGTGTGTGTGTGTGTGTGTGTGTGTGTGTGTGTGTGTGGTGGTTGTGTATTCAGAGTTGGCTTCCAACTCTGATATCTTTACCCACCAACATGGATTAACAGGGAAGTATTTTTCTACCCCATAAAAGAGGAAATAGCTGGGCAAAGTTATGTTACTATACTAAGGTCATATGGTTAGTAAATGGTATACAACCATGACTTCAGTTCAAGCTTTTTAGGATGTAAAACCTGTTTTTTTTTAAATATTTTTTTTCTTTTTAAAGAATACAAAAGAGTGATAGAAAAAAAGCATTAGAAATGACACAATATTTCACTAAACAAAGTGAAACACGAATTCAACGATGGTTGCTATATTACATGATGCTATCTTCATTTAGTTATTCAGATTACAAGATATGAACATAAAATTCATTTAAAGGAAAAAGCAAAACACAACAATAACAAAGAAGTTATAAGAAATTTAAAAGAGGAAAGAATCAGAGTAAAAGAAAATTTGGGGAAAGACATTGTTCAATGGGAAAGAAAAACTGGGATGAGGAAAAGGGGAAATGAAAGAAGGAAGAAGATATTTTGGTCTATATGCAGGATGGTTTGTGTTAATTGTATTGCCGATAACTGTGGCCTTTTGTAAAATCTATTTTTCTTTTTATTTAGAGCTGGTTTTCTGGTCAAACAGAGCTGTCTTATGAAACCTAAATGTGCTTAATGAGTCTTTCTAAGGCTATGACTTGAGTGCCATCATTCAAATCAATCTGAAGGACTTTTTAAAAGGGAAAAAGACGAACAAAATCATACACAGTTTTTAAAGAGCAGCATTTGCTACATTGATCTCAGTTCATTACACATTGGCACCAAAACAGGATGAAGCTGCAATAACTACACTTGCTGACCATAAAAGAAGTCTTTTCTCCTTTTATCCCAAATAAAAGGATAACCTCATGTAAACTGAAAAATTAAATTGTATTCCATTACCACTTCAGTACGAATCTATGTATTCCACTTAAAATTTACTTGCTTGACTTAAAATTTGAGTAGATATGTGCTATATAGAGTTGTTTACTTTGTATTGTGAAGTAATTTTCAAAAATCTATAACATATGGTAAATTCTTATCCTAAAAATACATATTTTCTCAACTATTTTCTGGAAGATTTTTTTTTGTACTAAGGAAGTCTATATGAAATATAGCCAAAGGTAGACATACTATTACAGATTTAAACATTGAAATTCACTTCAGAATCAATATGCATTTCATACCTGCCCGAGATAGTGGTAGATCTCATTATTCTGTTCTAAGGAACACTATGGACGTTATGGTACAATGTGCACCACCAATGGCTTTCTTCAAAATGTGAGACACACAGAATGACCTCAGTGAGTATCACTCACAAACTTTTCCCTAATTTGTTTATCTTCTAGCACATAGATGGTGTGATGTATTTAAAGTGTTTCTCTTGCTCATGGTATCCAGGAACTTGAAAGTATGTCCCCAGCAGGCTACTGTAGGCTGGGAAATGCCCCCCACTTGGGGCTGCTTTATGAAGAGAGATCACATGAATTGCTCATAGCATGGACACATATGTTGGGCACAATAAGCAAAGGGAAGGTTGCTGAGGGAGCCTGAGGGAGCCTCCTCGCTGGGAAAAGAAACACAGAAGCACAAATGGCTTCTCCTCTTCCTTTGGATATTGATGTCTGTATGGAAAGCTTGGAACTGAAACTGTGGCCGAGGATCCTAAGGGGTGCTAGCAGAACACAGGCTTCCAATCTGAATCTCCCACATCACTGAATTAAAAACCTCTGGAGTCAGCTTTTTGCGTGGAAACAGTACTTCCCTGTCGCTGAAGTGAATTTGAATGGAGGTCTCCTGTAGTGTGTACTCGAGCATCTTAACTGAAACAAGAAGAAGCTTTTCAAGAAGCCTTGAGCCCAGCGACTGGCCCACAGCCACCCAAGTGCTGTTTATCAGAAGGAGGTCAACACCACCCAATATGATTACAGACCTGAGAAAGCAATAAGGAGTCCATAGTTATTCTGACTAAAAATAAAATGATGGTGGTGACTACAAAAAATAATGAATAGAGTGAAATATTGCACTGGGCAAGCGTCAGGAAAAGTACACCTCAGGATGTCTAGTGACCGCCTGAGGGCTTGGTCTTTTCTTTTCTGGAAGTGCAAACATGAACTCACAGAGCATCATTTTTCTCATCTTTTCTCCTAGGTGTGAATGTCAATCAACTTTGCCTGGACAAAACCGGGCCCTCCTAATTGCCAGCCCATAGGGATCACACAAACAAATGTTCTGGCTGTCACAAAGGGCAATATCTTCAAAGCAGAAGGGCATCTCCCCAGTGTGTACAATAGAAACAGAAGAACAGGATGTACTTGTCGGCTTTACTCCAGCCGGTATTTTGGCAGACAGAAGTTTGTGTTTGGAAGGTTTATTTAATAGGGTGCTTTGCTTTGTTGTTTTTTTTCTCTTTGTTTATTTGTTTTATATTTTAAGGAAGGGTCCACAGGGCAGTCAGGTCTCACTACTAGATAGAACTCAGAGTGGTCTGCCTGTTTACAACCTCCCAAGAGCTAGGATTACAGACGTATGCCATATGCTGGCTCAAGGCACCCTGGGGGCGGGGCCAGCGTGGCAGGCCCGGGGATCGAACCCCAGGCCCCTGTGCCTGCTTGCAGGTGCTTTAACCCACTGAGCTATTTGGGTGGCCCTGTGTGCTTTGTTTTAAAGATAGGTGTTTCTCCAAAATGCCAAGCACCATGGTGATGATGTAAGCAGATGCAGCCTCTTGTACGTACAGTGAGACCAGGACCTCAAGCACCCTCTAGGAGGTTTCGTAGCAATTGAGGCTCCCCTCAGGCCCCTTCCCAATGCCGGGGCTGTCAGGACGTCAGTCTTGAACTTTCGTGTCTTTCTCCAGAACCTAAGTGTAGACTCTTTTCTGTCACCTATTGGGCCTCTGCTTTCATTTCATATTCACTATGTTAAAGATTCATGTCATCGTTCCTGCAAAATCTGTGCTCTTGTGATCACTCTTCCTTTGAGATTTTTAACAGTTAGTGTGATTACTTTAGCTCACAGGATGGGATAGCCCTTGCATTTTCCACAGATACACACATTCCCTATGTAGTTATTTACCAAAAGTTTCTTCATTTGTCTTTGGAAAAGTCCCTGTGATGTCCCTGTCATTTGCCTCATGACAAAGCCAGATCATTTTAGACCTGTAGTCCTGCCCTTTCCTAGCAGACTCCTGCTCCAGCTACATCATCCTATGTACTTCAAAGAACAAAGGATTTGGGAGCTGACCTCTAGCACAAAGAACACAAGGTGGAATATAATGGAAAACCACAGGCTTAAGGCCCTGGGTTCAACCACCAGTACTACAGAACAAAGCAACAATGAAAGAACCACAGAACTCTATAGTAGGGATGGACATTGCTGCACTAAATGAAAGTCTCCAGAAACAGCTCTGAAATATAGAAGAATCCACAGCAAAAACACTCATTATGAGAAGTTTATTCTTTTTTTTTTTTTAAACCCATTTAGGACAGGGGATACAGAGTCTACAGAGTCTCACTCTGTAGATCGGACTCGTAGTGATCCTCCTGTTTTCAGCCTAGCAAATGTTGGGATTACAGGCATGCGCCATCACGCCCAGTCTCAATCGCCACCTCAGCACACCCCCATGGCAGGGCTGGCATGGCATGCCAGGGAATCAAACCCCAGCCAATGCACTCTGCCTAAGCAGCCTGTTGAGCTATCAGGCCAGCACAAGAAGCTTATTCTTTAAAAATGTTTCTCATTTAATTTATAAAATATTTTTTTTCTTTTTTTTCATAATTTTATTGATAAACAAATAGCAATGAGACAGTTTCAAACCAAATTGGTAGGACAGTTTCAATAATTAACACATTGCATACATTCTTCTTAGTGGTTAATTGCTGTACAAGATGCGGACTTGATATTAATTTATAAAATATTCCACAGATATTTTCTTTGATAGCAAACTTCTCTCCTTTCGACAAGAATATCCTATTCTTGCTGTTCCTTTTTCTGAATCCTAGTGTTATTTCTCCAAGATATGAAATTTCATGAGGCTCTTAAAGAAAGCTTTGTCACATCTTTAACTCATATATTTAAAAAACTGATTAAGCAGGTACTATGTTGTAACTGGATGGGGCATAAATTCTAGATCTCAACATCTTGATTGGGTGCCTCTTGGTATTTTGCAGTTGTCAACACTGTTTAAGATATGCTTTCAGGAAATAAAAAAGGATACTTTAGAATTTTTTTACTTTAATTTTCATCATTCTGTTTACTCCTTGCCCCAAATTCAAGAATCTTAAGCATTTTCAGTTTTCATCATTCTGAATCTAAACTTCTCTGTGCGCTCCATCTGACTTTGAAAGTCACCGAGAACCCGTGTCCTGTGTTCTAGCCCTCTTTCTTTATCTCAGGCTTCCTAGGGCATCTGTGGCATAGGTGTGTGGGGCTCCTGTCCCAAATGCCCTTTCATCTAACACTCACATCTCCAGGCCTTTCCCAACTTTTCATCCGCGCTAACTATCTGCTACTTCCTTTTAGCACTCTGTTCCCGATTGTGTAGTAAGAAATTTGGCTTCACTTAGGAGGACGACTGGCTTTTGCCCCTGGCTCCTGGGAGATGACCTCTAGCACGGGGCACCTTGCACTTGATAAGGCAGCTTGGTCACACCAGACAGCGTGACACTGTGGTTCCTGAGGAGGGGAAGGGGCTGGGCCATATTAGCATGGCAGAGTGCAGACTAATGGGTAGCTATAGAGGAAAGAGAGAGTTCAGTCTCAGAAAATATCTAAGATGTTGGAGGCTTCACTGGGCTTCTGTGGTGGTAGCTCTGTGTACATCACCGCACATGGTGGCTAACAAGAGTGCACACCGCCCATGATGCTCACTAGAAGCTATTTATTTGGGACCCTCCTGGACCCTGCCTTAGGTATCTCTTTCTGCAGTTGATCCTCTGGACCCTTTCCCCGTAGGAACCCATGAGTATAATAATTTCCAATGAGCTCTCTGAGTTTTCTCAGTGAATTACAAATCCCAAGATAGTTCTCAGATCCCTGAATGTGTAGTCAGCTGCTCTGAGGTGAGAGTGATCCCAGAGACCCACGAACTCAGGCCTGGGGCAGAAGCAGTAGTGGTCCAGCCAGGGTGGTTCCTTCAAATTGCACAGCTGATTAAAATCACCACACAGAACCACTTCTTCCTTAAAACATCTTCTAAGGAGCATCTCTCATACTGATGTCCCCTGCCTTGAAATACTGGACTATTTATGATAAACATCTTAGATAATTAAAGGTGAATAATTAAGCAATAATTACAGCAAGTACCAGAAAACCAACAGAAACAGTGCAATCTGGTAAGTTCTGAGAATAGGAAGAAGTAACAGGAGAGGAAGACTATTTATACACGATAGGAGCAAGTATCACAGGAATGTAATACAACTGTAGAAAATTCAGTGGTAACTGCAGTAAGTACCAGCAAACATTTCAACATAGTACAATGGAAGTGTAGTAGTCTTACAAGTTCTGAGATAAAGAGGAAGAGCAGAGTAGAGGAAGGACTACTTATACACAGCGGGGACAAGTATCATAGTGGTAACAGTGACACTGACAAAATATTTGGCATTTTCCTGAGGAAATACTTCACTAAATGAAACAGTTCAACAATCCTATTCACATTTATTGAGCACACACTCATTATCAAAAGTATTCTGTCAACTCCCTACAGATAAATATCTGTTGCATGTGCCTGCTTCCTGTTGAAACTGTTTTTGTTGGGTTTTTGTTTCATATTTCTTGACAGAAAATTATTTCAGAGAGGTCATGCTTTAGCGGTAAATCTCTGCCTTATCTTCAAATATTGACCTAGTAGCACTGTCTGTGAGCTGTCCATGTGTTCCCTGCCTATAATTGGTATATATAGCAGTTAGTTATAGCTTTTTCCTATTTTCTTTTTATACAAAAGGCTGCAATGACCAGTGTGGAGTTTCTGCTCCTTTCAGTAAAAAGATCTAATGTTAGGTCATGTAAGGTAGTTTAGAACAGACCTGAAAAAACAGAAAGAGTCATGGTAGCTCTTTAGACAGAGCATCATGGGAAGAAGACCTGGAAGGAAGAGTGAAACTTAGAGGACCAAAACTGGGTTCTCGTTGATGTTTGGCACTAGTTGGGAAAAGATATTGTGGAAACTTTCTTTCTTTTTTTTTTTTTCGTGGAAATTTTCAAAAGTCCTGAAATCTGAAGCCATGGAGGGCTAATGTTTAGCTTGAGCACTGTTGGTATCTGTTGGTAGAAGATGGCTAGGAAGGGATGATGGTGCTATTGGCCAGAAGTTTGATAAACTTTCCAAGTCTACCTTATTTTCCCTTCTCTGTCAGTGAGAAGTGAACCAGGATTCCTATTTCTTTTGGGCTGGAATCACAGACTACATTCTTCCTCTTAAATCCTAAGATAGTGTTTTTCAAAAAGAAGAAAGTATCACAAATAGGTGTCCTGTAGGGCTCTGAAGAACCCTAAATTGGGACAACTCTGTAAAGCCAGAATGTTTGACGGTGCTGTGCTCCATTCCTGTTACACAGCAGGTCCCAGCTGAGCTAGGGAGATGCGCAACAGATCAGCTACAGGGAAAAAATCATTATGTTCTTGCCAGAGCCCTGCGCTAGCTTATCAATGGAAAGTGTGTAAAGCCTTACTTTATAAGCATTCTGCACTATGTGCAGTACCCCTTGACACCTGCGCCTTTGGGAACATCATTCTCAATGCTAGAAAATCAATCAATCAAAATAATGCTTTGTGTTTTGATATGCTTAGTCTGGTTTCTATCTAAAGCACTAGATTTTGTGAATTAAATGGGAAAGTATAACGGGCCCAGTCTCCATGGCTCTACCTGACTGCGACTGTAGTATACAGAAAGAATTGGGGAGAAGGCCTCATTGACATTGAAATTTCTAAGAAGAAATGTATGTACAATTAAAATGGTTTTACATACTGGGTTGGTAAGTGCTGATCAACTGACAGATGATACTTTTATTTCTGCAAAGAGAAACAATCCTGATTAAAAAGACACATGCATCTGGTTAGAAATGTTTAGTATCTCTATGATTTTCTGCGTCTTTAAAGATAAGATTTTCTATATTGTATAAATTATAGACATACTAGAAATGCCTGGCAAGTGCAGGGTCCTGAGTTCAACTCCCCGTACCGCAAAAAAAAAAAAAAAAAAAAAAAAAAAGGAAAGAAAGAAAAAGAAAAAGATATACCAGGATTTCCTCCATAAATTACTTGAAATATATATTATTTTTTCAAGCACAAACATTTACTGCCATTCTGCAGATTGAGAAATTATGTTGTTCGTTGGTTTTATTTTTTTTCCAGTACTGGGGATTGAGCTCAGGACCTTGCACTTGCCAGGCATGCACTTAAGCTGCTGAGCTATCTCTCTGGCCCAAGAAATTACATTTTTCTTAAGAGAACTTAAGAATTCTTTTGAAACAAGATTTTGAATGTATTTTTATCAATAAATACTTTCAGAGAAGCTGATCTTTAAGAGGAACTTGAACTTTGTTGTTTCTCTAAATTGTGTAGCTTTATGAATTCATCCTGCTCTTTTAAAATATCGTATATGGCCTTTACGAAGCTACCTAAAAGATGAGACTGTGTATAACTGTAAAATGTTCAGACATGAATATGTGGAGTAGAGGGGAAGAGGATGACACATAGATCAAATAAAACCTAGCGTTAATATTTTCTGATTAGAGTCTACTTTTTAATATCTGTTTCCTTCAAGATATAATGCCAAATTATATATTTTTTGTGTTTCACTCAGACAATAGAGAGAAATTATCTTTTCTCACTTTCTTTACAGTGATTAGTGTATGCTAAATTAAAACTCATAAGCTAATAGCTACCATGGCCTCTATGACACCTCTAAAACTTCAGCATGAGTTCATTAATAGTTGCTGAATTGAATATCTTTTCTGTAAGTCTGAGCCTATTCTGTCTAATAAGGCACAAGAACAGAAAAGCAGACTCCTCTAACAGTCGTGAGGTAGGAGCCATCTAATTAATAGTCCTCTTGACTTGGAATGGCTTAGCATTCTTTTCTTGCATGTGTTAAGGAAGTCTATAGCATTCAACATCATAACATTGTAAAACATGCCTTTGCCATTTTCAAACACTTCATTCTGGCTTAGGAGGGTTCCTGCTGTATGAGCCAGTGGTGAACCAGTTGACTTTCCAAGGTCTATTAATTTATGAACTGAAAATTAATATTGTTTTATCAGACACATCTGGTATCCAATTATAAGTACAGCATATGTGCTTTTCTGTACCTAGAGAAAAGGAATTCAAATGCAATGATTCAAGAAGTCAACTAACATAATAGGAATTCTTTCTCTGCTTTACCACTACCCTTGAGGGCATGGATGCCTCCTGCAGTCCCTCTAAACAGCAAAATGGAAAGCACAGCTAGGAAAGGTCCAGGCTTGGCGCTCTTCGGCAGTAAATTATGGGAATGTGACTCATACAGCTGTTATGGTACCTGCTGTCTGCCAGATCCTCTTCCTTTCATTTCTTCTGCCCACTGGGTATAGCCAGTCATTTCCAAATGCTAATTTGCAGTTGATTATGCAATCTGCCAAGCCCAATCAATGTGCATACTCATGACCACTCATGAGATCATTTGCCTTAATCATGGGCAACCTCTAGGTCATTATTCAGCCACAGGGAATATATTCAGTGGAGATAGCTGTAAGGGTGCCCACTGCCCAGCTACTCGCCAGGTCCTTTGGCTTCCATTATTTTCATCTCTTGGATACAGCCAGTGATACGCAAAGTCGCTTCAAAGGCAAACCCATTCCCCACCAGTGAGAAGTCCTCAGCTGACTACTGGCTTTGGGGAAAGCAGGATAAAAATGAGGACCTTGAAGACACTTAAGAATAGAAGCTTGCTTTCACTCTTTTTCTCCTAAAATATTAAGTTAGTTTTCAGCAAGGGTTTATTTCCATTTATTTAGAAAAATTAACTCTCTTTAGGTATGTAAGGGAAAGGTCTTAAAACTCAGGCATCCTCTTGGGCTTTACTTGGCTTGCACTTCTCCACTCACACACCACAACTTGTGTTTCTTGTAGTTAGAACCTTTTCTGTAAAATGGACACGGTCTTCATGATTTAACACATGCTCAAGGATTAAAGATTTAATCAATTGTGAGAGTTTATAGCCACCTACCCCATAAAAGGTAAATATATACCATACATTTTATTATTCTCCTTCCTCTCTCCTTTATGTATCATTCATAGATAAGAGATGATACAGATATGATGAAGACAGAGATAGAGATGATATTGATGTAGACATAGAGACATAAATAGATATATTTATAGTATCTACTATGTAGTACTCATTGTTACAGTGTACTGGTTGATAACATTGTGTCAATTTGAGACTTTTAGAAGTTAATTTCGTTACTGAGCAGGGAGCTAGGGTTCGCACTTTGAAAATATTCTGAGCTTGTGCAAGAGGAAGGGAGGGAGACGGTGTGGCTGAGTAGCCTGCATATACTATAAGGAAATGAGAGAATCCACAGCTGCTGCCCTTTCCTTTGCTTTTTCCTGTTTTCTGCCACCAGGAAGGCTGCTCTCTGCCTTCGAGCCAGCTGAGTATGGACTGAAACCTCCACTAACTGTGAGCTAAATAAACCTTTCTTTCCTTAATTTTCGATGTCAGGTATTTTGTCCCAGCAATGAGTGAAAAGTAGCCAAGATATATAGGTACCCAGGATATAAGAAGGAGCAATTAATATGGAATTTCTGTCCTCTTGGGGGTTCCATTTCAGTGGGATTAGAAATATAATAATCTTATCATAGCTTCATTTCTTCTAGAATCCTGACATAGCCATGTGCCATTACTCCAGATGATCACTGTTAGTCAATATAATTAGGCAGATAGATTGAGATCTACTTGTCATTTCTCATCTAGCATAACCTACTGGTGATAAATTACTAATCCCCATAGTACTTATCATATATTATTGAATTTTTTTTAAATTTAGGACAGAGTCTACAGGGTGTACAGGGTCTCACTACGTAGATCGGACTTTTAGTGATTCGCCTGTTTTTCAGCCTCCCAGGCACTGGGATTACAGGTGCGTGTCACCACGCCCAGTCTCAATTGCCATCTCAGGGTGCCCTCGGGGTGGGTCTGTCACTGCACACCCAGGATTGAACCCTGCCTGCTGTGTTCTGCCACAACAGGTGATTGAAATATTTGAATCAGAATATTACACTACAATAAATGTCAGATTAATATATAAGGCATTAACTTTTAACCTGAACCTCTTCTCAGCACTGAGTTTTACTGAACTTTCAATTGCGTCATTCATAAATAATGCAATTCTATTCACTTAAGATTCAACTTGACAAATTCACCTTCAGCAATTCATCTTACTTGATAATAGAGAAATATTTATGAACCTAAAAGTCAAACATTATCTAAATAATCAATTGTACAGTTTCTTCATGTCTATATAAATATATTTCAAGAAAATTATCTGTAATTAAAATGTTTAAAACATCTCATCTAAAGTTAATCTAGCTGTAGCTATATTGGTTGTTGTCAGTGATTGCATGCTTTAAATTCTAGAGCCAGCTTTGAGGTCCAATCTAGGCTGAGAATAAATAAATCAAAGCAGAAAAAATTAGGGAACTAATACAAGAGAAGAGATGATAGTGATTAGTTTCTTTCCTTTTTCCTAATCTAAACTGTCCCCAAAGACTCTTGTTTTTGATTTCTAAAAAGATTTCTATAGTGAAAACCATTTTTGACAAGTACAATGTTTTGATTTGGGGACTGATCAATTTCTTCCCATGTTACATTGGAAGGTCTCATCTTATTCTCATGGGTGAATCTTTTTGAACTTTGAAAGATGAGATGAAAATTCAGCTTATCTCCAACATCATCCCTCATCATTTTAGCCAAATACAGCAGCTTTCTGAAAGATATATGACCCCATATTTGCAAAAATATTAATATATTTAAGCATGCTAACCTGAGTGAGTATATTATAACTTCTTTATGTGGCCTACTAAAATGTTATAGATTTTAAATTAATCCACAGAAATATTGGTTTTAAAGAATGCACATCATATTTTTCATGAATTTGTTATGTTTACCCTACACACACATGTGGGCCTGTGTACATATGCACATTTCTTTGGAGACATAACAGTAATTTAAGGTCTTATGAACACATAAGTTTTAATTATTGGAGTATATACATAATTTATATTCTAAACTAATTATAGTATGTTTTCTTTATGATTAAGTCATCATTTTGGTACATTAATGATGACTCAATAAATAAGATTAACTTTACCATGATAACTATTTTCAATATGATTTTAATGTAATGTAGGATCGAAATGATGCCACAGTCTGCAATATTGCTCAAAGACCCAAATGTCATTTTTATGGCTTGTTGTAGAGTGAATTTTTCAGTAATTAGGAAATGTTAAGATAAAAACAAGCTCTTGCAGTGTGAATTATACTAATCTTGTGGACATTTACTAAAAAATAGACTCACAATTGTAAATATATTTCTTTTGTAGCTTAGAAACATTTCAGAAGAAACTAAGAGACATTCCTAAGTCGTTAGCCATTGAAGAACAAGACCTGAATTTCCAGGACTTCAGGGACCGAACCCTAAGTGATCATCACGAGTCAGCAAGTACCGCTGGCCTGGCCACATACAAACCAACCGTCTGTACTTTACGCTTCTCCAACTCTGATAGCCTGTGTCTCCTTCTGGGTTGTTGCTTTCTAGGCTCTCAAAATACCTCGTTCTGAGACCATACACCTGAGTCCCTGGTGATTGTTCTCCCACTAGCATTGTGGAAAATAGCACCTTGGTTGGATGCATTATAGAAAAGGTCTGGATTAGACAGAGATTTGGGAAGAACTCTCCAAAATGTACTAGAGCACACCAGCTGTCATTTGTGTGTTTGGATTCATAACCCATATTGGTGGTGGCAAGACAACTGGTTTTGGCATGATTTATGATTCCTTGGATTATGAGAAGAAAAATGAGCCCAAACATAGACTTGCAAGACATGGCCTGTCTGAGAAGCAAAAGACCCCAAGACAGCAGCATGTGTGGGATTGAAAAGTTTCGCCCAGATCACACACTCTTCACTGGGGCCCATGTAAGAAAAAATATCTGATGGGTGACTTTTTGACCTCCACAGATCAAATAGTCTACTCTTGGATCACACTAACTCTGCTATTTGCTTAATGTGAGCTCCATGCAGAGCTATGACATTTGATTGCGCAGGCACAGATTGTGGGTCCTTCATGTCCAGTTGTCTCCTCAAATCCCCCATATTCTTAACCCAACAGTATCCTCAAATCCTGTGTTTGGGGAGGAGGGTTTGAGACTGGAATTTCCCCATCCATGAATGGAGGCCTTGTGAATAAATTCCTTTCTTTCGCTAAACTGATTTCTTGAGCATTTGGCATACTGTATGGTGGACAAAATGGATCTGAGGCTCCATATAAATCAGTAAGAGGACAGACAGCCTATTTTCCTGTCTCCAAAATCATGACTGGACACCTTCAGGGACCGTTGATGAATTTAAAGATCAACCGTTCTACGTTACCACAAGTACACTTGCTGATGACAGCTCAGACAACACCAAAACGTGTAAGAACATGAGAGTATAAGGATAATGTTCAGAAAGATGTGGGCAGTAAGAATTTCATGTAACATATACAGCTACAGGTCAAGATTTCTTCTACATCTATATGTATATATAAAAATAATGACTTCTGTCTTTATTACAGCGCTATAAATTACACGACACAATTTTTTGTTAAAATAAAGTATCTTAATTGCTTATATATTCAAAAGTTAAATGTTCATAAACATGCCTCCTTGTGTATGAAGTTCTACTGAATTTGTTTCACTCTCAGAAGGTAAAATACATCAAAATAACTAATGATAGAATAAGAATAGTGTTATTTAAAGTTTGGATTTGTTATAAGCGAGACTATATGATTAGTCATGCTCTACATTTGTTTGTTCAGGAGTCAAATCTGGTGGAAGGGAACGATCTGTGTCTTTCTGCACCTAACTCTGAAGCCAGGTGCATTGAACAAATTAACAATGCTCTCAGGCTCTGGAAAGTCCCTAACACTCTTGTTCTCTAAGTCCATGGTAGACCTCTGGGTTTGGCTGGCTGACTTTGCAGCTCCAGGACAGGAAGAGCTGTCAGAGTGGGCCTCGGAGAAGCACTTTGGCAGTTTATGCACCCTTTCACCATAATGGACAGCAGCATTTAGACAACTTCCTCAGTGAAGAGAGGGGTTGGTTAATAAAAACAGTGAGCTACTGTTCCTCACTCATGAGAGATCATAAAAATTAGACAATGTTTAGATAAAGTTTATTAGTGTCTTTATTTCTGGATTTCTCAGAATTTTAAAAGTGTTTAAGGAGTAATGTAGATACTTAAGACAGTGACATCATATGCAGGATTTCCAAATCAGTTTGGTCAACGACATTGAGAGACTTACAGGAGCTCCTTGAGTTGAAGCATTATTTGAACATGTTAATTCTATGTAGATCAACATCAGGCTTTTAGAAAATACGTTATCTGATTTATTTGCACTTGTTGTTTTGTTGGGATAAAGTTAGACAACGAAATGTTTTGTTCATATTCTCAAAATCACAAATTAACAACATCTATCTTTGCACTGAGATGGTTAATCAAAGACAGATAAAATATTAAATATATCCAATATGAATATACATGTAGTAATAAAATATAATAAAGTGCCTCTGTCATCTTTTACATTCAAAATTATATTGACCAAATTGAGCATCTGGATTTTAGAATTTTTTTTTTTTTTTACTTTTTCTTTTTTAGGGAAACGTCTACAGGGTATTCAGGGTCTCACTACTACATTGCACTCATAGTGATCCGCCTGTTTACAGCCTCCCAAGAGCTGGGATTACAGGTGTGCACCACCGTGCTCAGTCTCAATTGCTGTCTCAGTGTGCCCCAGGGGCGGGGCCTGCACAGCAGGGCTGGGGATCAAACCCCTGGCACCTGTGCCTGCTCAAAGGCAATTTGCTGAGTTTTTTGGCCAGCCCTGGATTTTAGAAATTTTTAAAAAGTTAAAATACTAATCCAATTTAGGGTTCATATGATAGAACCTACAGTACAATTTATTGTGGAAGAGGAAGTAGATTCATAAGAAATGTATAAAACCTGGAACTAATAAAATTTTAGATGTAAGTAAATGATGTAACATGATTTGGGTTCTCCATAGTAGCAAACTTAAAGTGCTATTATTGTTCATTCTCTACTCAAAACTGAGATTTCCCTCTCAAAACAGGAACATTTCTTCCCTTCTGTTGAATTAAGTGTATTTTTAAAATAGTTGCCAATTACATGAAAATGAATTTTCATGATGGAAAATATACTTATGGAAAATATACTAGAGAACATTAAATGAAAAGAAAATTTGCAAGCACGGTAAGTTTTAGGAATAATATGTAAATAAGCTAATTTACTTTTTAAAAATGTATTTGGTACAGAGTCTTACTACACAGCTCAGACTTGTAGCGATCCTCCTGTTTTCAGCCTCCCCAGCACTGGGATTACAGGCATGTGCAGCCACCACACCTGGACTCCGTGACCGGCTCAGTGTGTCCAGGGGGTGGGGCCGGTGTGGCATGTGGTGCCCGAGTCAAATCCCAGTCCCTGCTCTTGGCTAAGCAGGGACTTAGTCTGCTGAGCTATCTCACCAGTCCTTAATTTACTTATTTTGATTATTAAGAATTTAACATTTATATGTACAAATATGTTTATGGGAGAACAGATGACACATATACATATTACTCTACAAACATCATATATTAATTTCTTTTGACAAATGATATTCAAGATACCATCCAAGATGCAATCTAGAAAGGCTGAATGCAAATGACTTCTTGTTTTCTTTTTCTATTTGATACAGAAACTTGCCTCTCCTCACCAAAATAAGGTAAGCTCTGAGAAAGCTAGCACAGTGCAGTATTTTATCTTGGTGATTCTACCAATATTTAGAATCTGGCTATCACTTTAGTAGAGGCAGAAACTTACTTTTCTCTGGCTTTTGTGTTGTTAAAATTGAAGGAGAGGGGCTGGTAAGATGGCTCAGTGGTCTAAAGCACCCACTTAGAACAAGCTCAGCAAAAGCACAGGGACCGCGGTTCAATACCCCAGCTCCACATGCCAGCCAGTCCCGCCCCCCGGTGGGCTGAGCTGGCCACACACACACACACACACACACACACACACACATAAATAAATAAATAAATTTAAAAAAAAATTGAAGGAGAAACACTTATTGTCTAAATGCTTGAAAGATTCAAGGAGATGTGCCATTTTCTACATGGGTAATAAAAACTCTAGGGCCTCAAGGTCTTTCTCTGAAGGCAGTGGAATCCCACTAATATACACCTAAAGTACTGTACAATTCATAGATATTTTCTTAAAATATTGCAAAATGCTGCAATGTATACGTTTTCATCTCTGTGTTGCAGAACAAATTGAGCCTCATGGCAGTAGCATGTTCTCGAGACCACACCGTTCATGAATCATAAAATCAAATTAAGTGGAGAGAGGTCCTGTGCAGCCTAAAGTTGGTACAGAACTTCTGAACTACAATGTGTATGAATTTCCTTTTAAAAAGTGAAACTATGCTGGACTCCAGATTATGTGCCTATGAACCTGGGATTTTTAAAAGTTCTCATTGTTCATTGTAGAAAGAATTATCTGCTTTTAAATATCTGGAAAAGAGTTATTTAAGGATTATCATAAGAAAATGAAGAGTCAAGATTTCAATTACTTATAAAATTTGGGAGCTCCTAAAAGTCGAGGTGTGAAAATTCACTGAGAAAATCACTCTATTGTAAAGATCACAGGATTTGGAATTAGATAAACTCTGACTGCAATGACCAAATCACTTATTAGCTTTCTGAGCTTTAGTTTCCTCTATAAATTGGGATGAAAATACCCACTGTTAGGGTTGTCAGGAAGGTTAACTGAGATAATGCATTTAAAATTATTTAACGCAGCGTCTACCATAGAGTAATTGCTTAATAAATGGTAATGACTGTGATTTGAATTTCCACCCCAATGCTGTCCACTAAGACATGCTGACCTCCCTCCGGGTATCCTAATGGTGCCTGGTTAGCACGGACTCAGATTTATTCTCAATCATCCATTGCTGTCTGACAGGCAGAGTCAGTTGCGCTCATCTGCCGGAGAAGCTTTCCTGAACAGGATCTCCAAAGGAGGATCTTTGTGTCAATAATTCCTATTATCAGGTTACAGATTCATCTCCTACATTCTTTAATGAGATATGCACCACACACACAAAAATTAAAAAGATACATGTTACCCTGCTTTTATTTATCAGCAGGGATTTTCTCATGCCAGTCCTGAAAGAGTTGAGGAGCTCACTGCTATGTGCTTAGACGAATCCAGTAGAAATTTCTGCATTATCACGAGATCTATGTTGTTGGCCACTTGTCGGATTAAGGGACAAGTTACCTAGATTAAGGGACTTGTCACTCTAGGGTATTTAATTAGCAGCATAATAACCTTGTGATTTATAGAAATCTTTTCAGGCATATGAGCTTAGTTCCAGGGCTTCAGTCTTTGGGTCAGTATGTACATTTGAGTTGAATCTCAATCATTTGCAAATCTTGGATTCAGTGCAGATATTTCAGAGTAAAAAAAAAAAAAATGCTGTGTATTCCTCTGACTGAGAAACAGTAGATTTAACTAAGCTCATAAGAAATACCAAAGCAATTTCACAGCTGATTTAGACCCATAGACCTTTTATACCTGGTTTATAGGAAGCTCATAGAAATTAGGAGTTGAAATCAAAGTTTAAGATCATCTAGCACGATTATTCCATTTTAGAGGAGTCTGTTTTCCCAGAAGAATTTGAGGGCCTCGAGAGAGAAGCTGCATTGTTTGCCATGTGATCAAAGGAGGGAGAAACCTTCCATGCAATCAATGTGATTCCAGACTTTCTGGATAAGCCAGAGTGTCCTGGTAACTGCGTGCCTCGTGCTATTTTACTTAGCTCCAAACAACTGAGATATTAAATGCAAATAGATGATGTGCCCTAGACTGCTTCCACAACTGGGCCACAGGATGGAATGGCTCATTTCTCGTTTGGCAGAGAGCATGAACGATTTCAATATGTTATTATTACACTGATAGCAGCAATCCTTGTCCAAGGGATTAGTGCAAATCACAGCTTGATGGAATGCTGCTGTAGGGGAAGAGAAAGTGTCACAAAGTTCCTACGGAAGCCGGAGCACTATAGGAAGGTCACTGCGCAGTCCTCGGCTGCAAGCACAGCACAGAGGTGCCACCTAGTGACTGCGTTCCTCTGGCCGTGGAAAGCACAGACTTCCTAGCCTGGAGAATCACATCTGTATGTATTTAACTTCATGACAGAAACTGTTTACTCACAGTTTGTTTTGCCCTGTCCAGTTCTGAGGATGAAATCAGTGTTGGACTGCAGGTCTTTGAAAGCCAGCAGGCCCGAACAACAATAAAAGCACAAGAGAGGCATCCAAAGGGCTTGGTCCTTAGGACGGCACAGCACTTCTGTTCCACGCAGAAATATTAAACAGCATTTCTAACACACGATATCACGAAAACAGAACCTATTTCCACCCCCATGATGTATGTTTTCTGATTATCTCGTAAGATTGTTTTTTAAATGAGCTCACATATTGCACATCACAGATGCTGGATAAAGCATGGTGGAAGAGGATACTGAGCACTAGATGAGGCCCTGAGCACAAGCAGCACACAGGCTAAGGCGTCCTGCAGTAACCGTGAGGAGCTCTCTAGGTATCTGAGTGTGATCTTCATTTTACAATGGGAGGCACATCCTGAAGTCAAGGGCATTTGGTGGCTCAAGGGGAGAACAGCGGTAGGGGCTAACAAAAGCCAAAAAAGGGCCAAAGGGAAGCGCTATGAGAAATATGAAGCAGAACATACTACACTTTCTGCCTGGCAGCAGAAATGACTTGTAATAGAATACGCTTATTCACATTGTGGACCTAGGCAAGCTGCTGGTCTCAATTGTAAAATGAATATACAGCATGCTGCTGCATGTGCTCCACACTTACACGACACTTTAGAAAGCAAGCCTCGCAGTAAAGGTACCAACTCAGATTCTTATATGTCTGATTGCCTAACAATTGCAATGCCATGCTGAGTTGATTGGTGCTACTCTGATGCAATAAACAGCAATAAGTAAATGTGATGGGCACCTCATGAATTGGAAAAATTTTGATTTCCTGGTTGCTTGAGCAGAGGCAGAAAGCCTATATGCCTCTGAATTTTTTTGCAAATCACTAACATAGTCTGTCTTCAAAGCTGCTAAGAAGCAAGATGTGTCCTTAAACATGGCATATTTTGTTTGTGTAGATGAACAAAAAATAGGCTCACTTTAGGAAAAAAAAAACAGCTGGCGTAATTTTAGAGTAAAAGTACCCAAACAGGATTTCCTAAACTCAAATCATTCAGAATTGTGATTACAATTCAGAGCTAATCAACAGATGGGTTTGGGCTACTGTATTGTTGTGAAGATTGAATAAACATGCATGTGAAACACCTGAAATAAGGCAGAAATGACTCAGTGGAAAATGCTTGCTAGATTTGTGGGTCTTCATGTGAGTCCTGCATTTCTGAAGCTTGAATTATTTTTCTATACAACGTTGATAAAAAATAATTCATATATCACAGGACTATTTTTGAAATGTTGATGTAATACCTTTAAAATTCTCCTTAAACTGTAGCTCATGCTGAACTATGAGTATGAGTACAGACACTGTGAAAAGCACACAGCAGTCCTGTTTATGTGCTTTTGCAAGTTCTCTAGTCTGTTTTAGCAAAAAAGGAGGAAGACGTAAAGTTGAACACTAGGGCTGGCCAGACTACTAGGACGTGATGCCCTGGATGTTGATTTGTGTGCTAACACAAAGTCTCTCTGCCCAGGTGCATATTTCACTGGGTGAATCTTCCACTGTTAGAAATAAGTTCCATTTTAAAACTCAAATGTCCCTAGATGGGTAGGGATTGGAGGTTATTGTCATTAAGATTTCACAGAAGCAGCCACTGGTTTGACAACAACTTACAAACAAAGTGGGTGGAATGTTGTCACTTCAAGATGTAGGCACAATCTGCCTGTACCAGTCTCCAATCACTGCGAGAAGTGCCAGGCTGCAAGGGTAGGCTGTGGCTTGGGGGTGATCCCCAGAAGGCGAACAGAGAAGGCAGCAACAGAAAGTGTCACTCAAAGGTTACCATGGAAACCAGGGAGCACATCTCTGCATTTTTACCCTTCTCTTAAATGCAGAATTGCTATGAAACAAAATCTCCCTTGTAATATTTCAGAAATTAAAGTCAATTTAAAGTGTATGCATTCCTACTAAGAAGAACTACCCACAAGTGTTTCCTTATTGGCATACAGACTCCTGTGTTTGGAAAGGAATGGTGTACCACATGTAGTATTGAAAGGCTAAGCACTTATTAGACCAAAAGTCATTAACTCCAATTGTTTTGAGATTGACTTGCATTTTTTGGTTCTTTCCTGGTATAGATGGCTTTTTTAATTGATCAGTTAGTCAGTTGGGATTTATCTCTTGCCTTAAGATCTTTTAGTATTCTGTGTGTGTGTGTGTGTGTGTGTGTGTGTGTGTGTGTTTTCATGTCAGCTCATTTGTTCCATGAAATACTGTAGCACTGATGGATGCAATGTGGCCTGTTAAAGGTGATCTTTTAATGGATATTGTTACCTTTATTACAGAGAAATCATTGATTATAAGCATGTAATATGCAATTCAATATTGAAATAACTTCTGTTCTCAGAAACTCATTAATTGAATATTGCAAAATCCAAGGAGGCTTAGTATGAAATGAGAGAAAATTTTAGTGTAGAAAAAAGGAGTTGCTTGTCCTGTGGTAGGGAGAATAATTACTTTTTTTTTTCTGCGTTTAGTACAGAGGATACAAGGTCTACAGGGTCTCACTACACAAATGAGACTAGCAGTGTTTCTCCTGTTTTCCGCCTCCCAAGTGCTGGGATTACAGGCACACACCACCTTGCCCAGTCTTAATTGCTGCCTCAGTGCACCCCAGGGGTGGGGCTGGCATATCAGGCCAGCAATTGAATCCTGGTTGCTGTGCTCTGCCTAAGCAGGTGCTTTAGTCTGCTGAGCTACCAGGCCAGCCCTAGAATAATGACTTTCTGCAGGTGTCCATATATTAATCCCTGGACCCTCTGAATGAATTCCATAACATGGCAAAGGGGAATTCAGACAGCAGATAGACTTGTGGCTGCTGACTTAAAATTGGGAGGTTATTGTGGTGTATTTGAGAGAATCTAGTGAATTTCTAGGGTCCTCAGTGTTGCAAAAGTGTCAAGAAAGTCATTGTTATAGAGATGAAAGATGTGACCAGCCACATCTGTCTTTCTGAGTAGAAGGGAGACATGAGAAAAAGAAAGCTGAAGAAAAACAAAAAAAGTCCTCTAGCAACTGGAAAAGGTGAAGACAAATTATTGCCTAGAACTTCAGAGCAGCCTGGCTGGCATTTGGGTTTTAGCCAGTGCTACCTATTTAGACCTCTGGCCTAAAAGACCATGAGGTTATGAATTTGTCTCGTCTAAGCCACCACTGTTAACGTAATTGTTTGTAGCAGCAACCAGAAACTAAGCACCTACGAAGTCGTTTGGTTATCTACCAGTTCATCCCGTGTGTCACGTGCATTTGCTGAAAAGCCAGCCACTAACGCGCTGCCCTCACCAGTGTGGGCTGGTGGAACAGCCCTTTGCTAACGCCGCTGATTTCTTCTACTGGTGTGACAAGACGGATGTGAAGAAGAAACTTGATTTCTTTCACAGCTATAATGGGAGAAAATTCTGCTTTCCGTCATGCTTTCGTCTCTCCTCTCTTGAGTAGATGCATTATGAGGACTTTCTTCAAAAGCATCCATGTGCTCTATGTTGGACTTGGAGCAATGTACGCATACCTAATTGGAAATGTAAACTGCAAAGACATGGATTTCACATATTCTAACTGCTCATGCAGCTAAACTCTTCCTCATCTTAGCCTACTCAATCGTGTGTACGTTCATGCAGTGAGTTCAGTCCTTATTGCATTCTGGATGCTTTTTCAGATGCTAGAGGAAAAGATTAAGAGAAGAAAAACAGAATTTTACAAAAGACTTGCTTTTTTCCCTATACGATCTTATAGCCTAGTGATATGGGAGATACATCCTACCAAACAGAAGGCAGTAAAAGGGCTTTGATTATGGTGACAGAGCAGTGTAATTTCTTATAAAGTGCAGGGGTACCTGGTAAGTACTGGATAGGACTTCACATTCATAAGCATGTTACTTTAGATATACAAAACAGGATAATAATAAGCACCAATAATCTTAATACTTTGATTATATAGCAATCAGTTGATTTGACATATTGAAGACTTGTGATCAGTACATGTGGTGTTTGACTTTGAGGTATTGCTTTCTACCTTTCATGGTGTTTTGCCCAGAGCCCAGAGTAAAATCAAGAGATCAAGAGCTTAAAACTGTGTTTTGGGACTGAGCTGCAGATATGTTGAGCAAGAAAGACTGGGTAAATGTGATGAAGCAAAAACTAGTGAGCATCCCAGTATTTCATCTTTTCTTTATGTAAATAGAGCATCATATTCTAAATTGCATTATAGGTTTTTTGCTGCACTTGGATCTAGAAATTAATCAACTAATTATGGATAATTATGATTAATATCTGAATTCATTATATTGAGGCACATTAATTGGGATTCGAAATATATTCTGAGCTATCTTCAATTCCTTACAATCTAACAATCAGAGAATAATGGAAGTTTGATTGTTTCAAATTAGGAGAAAAAACCCACAAATCTTAAAATAAGTTTTGAAATAACACCAGAGGTTTGGTAATTATTTTGTAGGAATTTATCACCTAGCTTGTAGAGAGATGTTCATACTCCTGTAGCCTTTTTCTAAGAAAGAGTACCACACCTGTAGCCAGTACTGAGCTTTTACAAAACACTTGATGCCTTCTTACCTTCAGCTTTCATTTGCTTACTTTTACAGAATTATAGTAGCAAAACAACCACAGTGATATTATTCCATATTTAAAGCAAAAAGGAACAATGGATCCTTTCCCAAAGAAAAGATTAAGGTATTAAGCATTTGGCCTGACATTCAAGGTGTTTCTGTAGCCTTGTGTTTCTAATCTACCGAGAGAGTTGGAAGCCATCGCTAGTTCTCCCTCTCGTGTTCCAAATCTAATAAAAGCACCACCATTCTCTGATATATCTCTCTTCTAAATAATGTTAACCAGTTCCATTGTCTCCTTCCCACTACCACGTATCCATGCCAGGCCTCTCAACTCATTTCTGGTTTTTCATAATAATCCTTTTGGATGCTGGTCTTAATTAACCCGATTAATCCTTCACCTTGACCCTCAAAGTTATGCAGGAAGCCTAATGCTCAGGCCATGTCTAAAGTTAAACAGGCCAAGCTTTAAGAGAGGTACACAAAACCCTTTGTGGTCCGGCCCTGTGAATTTTCCTAGCCTGACTGCACCACCTGCTTGGTTTATACTCCACAAATCAGCAATAGTTCCCTTTCAGTGAACTGTGGTGTATGTTGTGTCTCTTCCTTTGCCCACGTTGAACTCTGTGTGGCTTTCCACCTTGGCCCCCATATTTTACCCAATTCCAGAATCATGTCCTTCAGAAAGCCTTTTTGGATATACTTCAGCCTGGGTCACAATCCCTGGAGTGTGTTATTATTTCTATCATAGCACATGTGGCATCTGAGTCTCTTCTGTTTTCATGCCTCTGTCATCCATTGAAGTGTGAGATCCAAGTGACAAGCAATATGCCAATCACCTCCGCCTCACTAATGCATGGTGCAGCTTGTGATCAAACAGATGTTTAAATTCTTGGGGACTGACAGAAACTACATTATCTAACTTTTAATTTCTTCCAGTTTCTGCACTTTTCTTACAGTCTAGTCTTTTGAATCACATACAAATATGTCATCTATCCATGCATCCATCATCCATCCATCCAT
>NW_004524633.1:9607412-9621075 GCF_000260255.1 Octodon degus
CATCCATCCATCCATCCATCCATCCATCCATCCATCCATCCATCCATCTTCTGTTCATCCACTCATGCATACATAGTCACATACATATATGTGTAATAATCTAGTTGCTGAGATTTTTAAATTTTCTATATAGGAAGCAAATAGATTCATTATCGAGTCTTACTGTTATCTTGATTTTTGAGGGCCTATTTTCACCCTGCTCTATTCTTGGATGACGTTTGCTTAATCACAGCACAGGTCTCTGTGAGAGTCTTTTCACATTTCAACCCTGTGGATTACATAAGTCCTTTCCAAGTTCATTCCTTCCTTCCTTGAAGAAAGATACTTGCTGGACAGTTGCAAGTGTTTTCAAGCAGAGAACATAAAGTAATGGGAAACTGGCTCAATATCTTATTTCAAACATTGCCACATTCACTGGCATAAAAATAGTTTTAGAATTCTCTATTACCATGGAAAAGAGTAAGTTTTAGTTCATTAGGCAAAAAATTCACTTTTATGTGATTGACTTATAGGCGAGTTTAAAAACTGATGAAAAGTAGACACTACCTAACGTAAAGCTAAAGGTGTCATATAACTAGCTAGTTGAGGAAACATCTGAATTTTGTGCTTATTTTCCAGTTCTGATCCTTTGTCAAGTGACTGAATAAGGATTTCGGTTAAAACTTTGTGACCTATGTGAAGAAGCTGCTAGCTGCCAGGCGCTGTATTAGATAATAGAGCCCCAGAGCTTCGTTCAGATGCTAGCCTGCTTTTCTGCAAGGTCTGCCTCTTATCTTTTGCTTCTCCTGGAATGTCTCCTTATTCTTAGACACCTGTTCCTAACACACGAGGACCCCAATCATATACGTGAAAATTTCCTCCAAATATGTCTCTTCTTTTGGACCACCCATAGTAGAGTAAACAATGGTTAGTTCCGCATAAAGCTGTATGCTGAATGAAGACTACAAACTCCTTTAAGATAATGATTTAGGCTTCCAGAACTCAGAGTCTGACAGCAGCTGTTACTCAATAATGAAGTATGTTTTTTAGTGGAATAGGAAGTAGGGCTTCCCCAGGAAAGTCGAATAAAGACATTTCCTTTTATAAGAAAATCCAGGAATCCATCAAAGTGAAAAATTATTTGTTATGTAGATAGATCATAGATGTAAGTATTCAGCTCAGAGTGGGATTTCTTTACATAATGTGGTATCTTCCCATGAATTTAAATGAACAGTATATAAGCATCACATTTTGTTTTTTAAAGTGATACAAGCATATTTTATGGTACAGTTCTGGACATTTTCAGTTTGGTGTTCCATACTGATGATTGGTCATGGATTAAAAATAAGCAGATTATTCTTTCTTTGGTTGTCAACTGCACGTAGGTTTGTTGCATGAACCTAAAAATGTTTAAAGACACATAAACAGGATGCACCGTCATAAAATAGTGAAACTTTTCCAGTCCAATTGAAAAGTCTGTGTTGACTTTTTGTTTTATTATCAGGAATAGGAAAGACATACTTTAAAGTAACTTCTTTGTTTGCCTAACTATATATAGTTAAAGCCATTATAGCATGAGTCTTAAGGCAGGTATATATATATATATATAAATAATTTTTCTGGCTGGGGAGATAGCTCAGTGGGCTAAGCACCTGCCTGGCAAGCACAAAGACCTGAGTTAGATTCCCTGTACTGCATGCCAAGTCTGCCAGCAATAGTGGGCGTGGTGGCACATGCCTGTAATCCCAGACTGGGGAGGCTGAAACAGGAGAATCACTATGAGTCTGAGCTGTGTAGCAAGACCCTGTACAAATAAATAAATAAATAAATAAATAAAAATTTTAAACAAAATTGTCTGCAGAAGAACAATTTTCAGTTGATGACTGCTACAACTTATTTGGAGGGAGAAAATAAGGGTAAAAAATACCAGGTAAGGCACCAGTGGTGCCTCAAAGCAGCTCCTACTTTTAATTCTCTTCATATCAACTAAAGTAGTGTATTTATTTGTTTGGTCCAGGATCACACTATGCAGCTCAGACTCGTAACAACCTTCCTGTCTCAGCTTCCCCAGCACTGAGATTACAGGCCTGCACCACCACGCCCAGTGTCGGTGGTCGACTTGGCACGGGGATGACACAGGCCCGGCATGGCATGAAGTACTGGGTATTGTATGAGTGGCCTTGTGCTTGTGAGGCAGGCGCTTAGAACTCTGAGCTATCTCCCTGGCCATTGCTCTTATTTTTTAACCTGTATGAAAACAAGTGAATATTGGTTTGAGTGGAACTTTAATTTTTTGGATGATCATTGCAATTCTAGCTCGACAGTTCTGAGCGAAGAATCTAACACTAAAAGTAAAGCACTATTGAGAGCTGATTGTGCTCTGGAAGTTCAGCTTGACGTGCTGAGAGCCAGGTCACAGCCTAGATTCTTGTGTAGCGCCCTCGGACAAGCTGTGCTAGCCAGCCAAGAGATCCTTCCAGAAATAGTAGTTTTATTTAACATGGACAGTCCTAGCCTTCTCTTCACTCTTCAAAAAATATAAATTAAATATAATTTTCAGGAAACCACAAAAACGCATGTACTCATTTTCATAAAAAATTAAATAGGGATACTGTGGTATGGACGATTGAATAAGATGCTGGTCTTACCAACCTAACAAGGAGGTGTTTTTTTTAAACTTTCTGACCCTTCCCTAGAACAACTTATGGTCTGGCACAGCAATTACAATAAAAGCAGGCTAAATTTTCAAATTCACTGCATAGCTCACTCATTATGAAAAATGCCCTTTACCTTTCAAACTTTGAGGCTGATGAAAGAAGGTTCTCTTTGGTTCTTACTGTACACTGTATTTTGCAGCTTATTCTTGAATAATGATGTTAATAATTCAATTTTCATTCCCATCAATTGGAACAGATTTTTCCTTGTCAAGAATATATAAAAATGTCAGTGCTGACTATAGGACCTCCATGTCTTTAGAATTTACAGGTATAACGATCCAAATCTACTTTCTTTAGTGCGTTTTCAGCATGTCTAGTATTTTCACAACTATATCACTTTATCTCTGCTTTAACTCTTTGGTAGTAATATTAGAAAGTAAGGAATTTGTGTCCATTTATTTTATATTCTCTTTTCCACTTATGAAGAAGCAGCAAATGGGATAACTAGCAAATCCAGTTTTTAATCTCCTGAATAGATTTGATAGAATTTTTGTTCACTGTTGTTATTTGGATAAGTTTTTAAAGCTCTGCTTTAAACAACTGGAAATTTAATGTTTGATTTTATTCATAGGGGAAATTATTTTCGTATCTTCCTTTAATGATCGTTTGCTAAGAGTTATATATTGTCAAATCCTCCTTCCTTGTCTATCGCTTAACAGAGTACACATACTTTTCAAAGCTTTTGTTTATCATTTATACTACTCTTTCAATCATGCTGTAACCACATACTCTTTAAATCCCTGTCTCACCAAACTGTTCCCAGGAGGGTTTCAACAGATTCACAATTAACGATGGGTGAGTTTCATTTATGGTTGTGCTTGTTTTCCATCTTTCAATTGAATTCAGTTCATTTCAATATGTATTTATTAACTTTCCCCATAATTTTTTTTTAAAATATGCATTTTCTCATTCAAAGACTGCAGGGCTGAGGAGTTCAATTTTAGACTATTTTTAACGCATTTACAGAGTCAAAACATTTAACCATAGCAACAAATTTATAAATTTCGGGGCTTAATGGCTATTGCTTCAGTATTCTATAGGCAGTGGCAACAATCATTAAGTCTCAGAGTAATTGTGAGACTAAAATGTACAATTTCTTGCTTTTAAGCATGTTATAAAATTTTTCTTATAATAGAAATAACCATATATATGTATATATATCCAAATTTTATTTACAGTGTCATTTTACTTAATTTGTGGTAAGACACTCTCATAGAAGTTTTACCAATATTGATCTATTCAAATTTTCAATAACTCTAAATACTAGGTAGCATATTGTGCTGTCCCCTCGCCCTATTTTAAAACAAGAAATATGATTCAGAGATAGATTAAATACCTTTAAGTTTGTCCAGCCTAAAGGCAAAAAAGTAAGATTTAATTCTGGGCTATTGGCTTCAAAATCTATGCTCTGGCCCCTTGGATTGTACCTTCTTTGATCAACTATGACTCTTTGTAGAGGTAAGATTATTTTTGCTTGTTTTTAGACAGTTGATTTTTTTAATATGAACCGGCCTACTGAAAGAGAACCATGTTACATCTATGGTTGATATTTCTTTCCAAAACCACAGTCAGCAGGAACAATGTTTATTCATGGCCCCAGACACGTCTTTAAAAGTATTTTGCACCCCATTCTTCTGTAATTGGGTAGATAAGGAAGGCATTGTATCCTTTTAGAAGGACTTCATCATGCAAGCATTAGGCCAATGGCCAAGGAAGAAAAGCAAGCAATTACATAGTCTGTCTTCCAGATGCTGCAGAATATTGATATAAGTTATTTGATATCCACTTTAAAACTCATGAAAAAAAAAAACAATACTACAAACTCTATTAATCAAGTTAATTCTAAATGCTCATAGAGACCTGAGATTATGTTACTTTGCAGAGGCTATAGGTATCTATGAGAAGCAGTTCTAAAAATTAAATTCATAGAAAAATTAGATGCAAATGCCTAATTGTTCTCATTGTATCAATGAAACAATCAAACATGAACTCTTAACCCCTTTTTATCAAATGATAATCTCTTATTTACAATCATGTAACTTAAACTTTGCATGCATCAACTATAGAATAACATAAGACAGATCACTCAACTATGTTTCTTTTTGAGATGTTATGAAAGTGTATTCTATAATTTGACCAGAGAGTGTTAGTAGATTCTTTAAATACATAATCATAGACTTGCTTATAGTTGTTTCACTTTGGGGGTGGGGGAAATTCATAATCATCTGAAGCAATTTAAAGTATTTTTGATTGATTACAATTTGAGACAGTTTTTTTTTTTTTTTTCATTTCTAAAACACTCAGTTTCTCAGATCAGCAAA
Organism: Octodon degus; assembly: GCF_000260255.1. Taxonomy (NCBI): domain Eukaryota; kingdom Metazoa; phylum Chordata; class Mammalia; order Rodentia; family Octodontidae; genus Octodon; species Octodon degus. The sequence continues at coordinate 9,612,430 of NW_004524633.1, forward strand.
TCCTGTTTTAGACTAAAATTTCATGCCATTTCTGGAATGGAGGAGAAACAACTATTTAACTAACTTATACCTCCTTATGGGTAGGCAGCATCAACAAATCCTTTAACTCAGCAGTTACATGAATCCCTATAAACTTTTCAAAGTTAAATCACTTGAGCAGTTCCACTTTCTTCTTTAAATAGCCAGCAGTCAACATTTAAAATGAACTGCTAAATTCGTATATAACAAGATAAAAGTTGTTTCTAATATCAATAGCCTTTATCTCGATTTTGTGTCAGTCAGCAATGTTCACCGTTGAAAACAACTCTTAAAAACACACTTATAGCAATGGCCTATCTTTTCAAACTGAGTATTTGAGGTTGAATTAGGAACAATCTAAAAATAAAGCCCAAAGGACTAAAAATAAGTCCTTGGGTTTGACAGTTTCAAGAGTCCAAAATCTACAGAAATACAGCAAGAGTGGTAGTATCGGTTTTCTCCCAGTTATTTTTCCTTTTGGAAGCACTAAATGCCTTCCTGTTTCATAATGATTTTACAATAATGTAATAGCAAGCCAAAGTAAATAGTTTTTTAATAGCTACTCAGAGAACCTTGTAAACTCTACAGCTCTGTTTGGAAAGGTATTGCAGAAACTAATCACCTTGCAACTATTCTACAACATGACACACATTTGCTGCATAAGCCTTACAGAATAAAGCAAGAAATGCCAGCTTCTAGTCAAGGTCCCAGCAGGAGTGGGTCACAGAACACAAAGAGAGGACAAACCACAAACAGACAAGGACAAATAACAGACACAAGAGCAGTGCCGTAAGCATGTAGCCCAGAAGGAACTTGGATCGTTTCATGTGGAGGTCTTGTTTCATGGGAAAAGTACCCAGACATACTTTGTGAATGTATGTGGATACTGACCTGGACTTGTGACAGGACTAGAGGTAGTAGGCTCAATAATTTCTACAAAAAGGGAAAAGGAAAGAAAAGAAAACATTTTGTGTATTAAAAAATCATGCATCAAAGACAAACACTCATGAAGACAATCAACAGTCATGCAACATATACACAGGGGGTCTTTGATTTGAAGCCTTCCCTGACCATGGAAACAGTTGATTGAGATCTAGTTTTTGAAGCTGACACAAGATCCCATCACTGCTTTTGCTATTAGATTATCTTTTACACTGAGGCCATACTGGGAGTCCTTGCTATTTTCTAATTTGTAACATTGAGTTATGCTGTGCCAACATTGGGGACCTGAACGTGGGCTGATCAGGCAGCAGCTTATAAGGTCTCCTTCTAAGAAGATGCTGCAATGCAAATGCCTTCTCAGAGCTGGCACTACTCCTGCAAAGGCACTGAACCAAGTGTTGCTTTTTACTGTGTCCTAAAAATAAAAAATCCTGAGTAGAGTTCAGATGATGCCAAAATGACTTTTAAAGACAAAAATCTCTTAGTGTGCAAGCACAGCTACAGAACATGGGTACTTGGAGGACCAGTTATGACTGCTTTTGTTTCTACATAAGAGAGGAAACATAGCCACAGACATCCCTGAACACACTGCACACACACATAGAAACGCACGCGTTCTGAATTACCTGGAGCACCTGGCAGTGACTACGTGCACCGCTGGCTAGAACACAGGTATCATTAGAAGGTAGCTGTAGCCATGGCTTGTCAATGTACATTTCCACTAAGTGTCTACCAAATAAGTTCTATGGCATTTTAAATGACTTATATATTATTTAAGATTTCTATTTTAAAAGAAGTCTTTTCGAGTGGCAAATGATGCTTAGGATAAAAATAGCAGGAACGTAAAAATTAACACTCAGGCTGGCAATAATAAAGGATATAAAGTATTTTTAATGACAGAGAATGCAAATGTTAAAAAAAAATACCACATTTTGGGGGGATTCTAATAATGTCCTGGCCTGAGAATCTAGCAAAATTTTCTTGTTATGCTAGAACATTTTTGTTGGCTAGGTTCTCCCCTAGTGAGAAAATGACTCAAGGCTTAAAAGGGAACAGCAGCATGACGGCAAAGACTAAGAGCACATGCAAAATCCTGTCTTTGGAGATTTCTTGTGCTCATCTCTTTCCTCTCATGACCTACAAGAGATGTTGCAATCAAATGAACAGCAGCAGGAGAAACGGCAACAGATTCTCTTGCAAGTTAATCAATCAATTATTTATTCAGTTAATTGAACTTCTTTGTGACTCGTTCACTGGTGGAGCAATGCAAATTTCCAATTCCACATATTAGCAAATGCATGCCCATCTCCTAGTAATCTAGCTTTACCACAAGTCTTGGTGTTAAACTGTCATATGACAGGAGTTATAAAGTCAGCCTCTCACCATTCAGTACTGGGAGTCAACTGTTTGAGGGACTGAAGTCATTATCTGGCCCAGTGTGTAGGAGGGCCTGGTTTCCTGGGCCCAGGCCTCTTGCCTGACTGCTCTGAGCAGATAAATCACTTATGATGTATTTAGCTTGCAAGAATCATGGCTTAGGTTATAATGGATTTGGGATTTGAGAATATACTTTTCAACACAGATGTTCCCAAGTGACAAAAGTGTCAGAAAACAAGCCATAATTAAAGTTGAAAAATCTAGCTATCTATCACATGGTGAGATTTGTTATTATTGAGAAATTTTAGAATATAGGAACATTCAATAATTTTATCAAAATTCCATTAGTGATCAAATGCTAACAAAATTTTAGATTAAAAGTCCATTGGAAAAAATACTGTTGCATCAGATACTGTTGTTTGGTTGGCTGGCAATAAAAAAGCAAGTGTCTTTATGACTGTTATGTTTGTAAATTTAAAAGATCATCCTTCAAAAGATGGGTGGATATTTGCTTAATATGTAATAAATTCATTAATATAAACTTACAGAATGTACTCTAAAGATTTTCTTGTGAAATTCAAGACAGAAATGAAAGTACAGCATGGCTGAAAAAATAGCTTCATTGGAATAATTATTCATAGGAAAACTAAATTTAGCAGGACAGTGAAGTCAGTTTTTGATGTTCAATAATTTAGACACTTAAATTTCAATTTCTTCAACTGTTTGGGTTCCATTGTTTTGAATTCCTAATGCAGATCTGAGAGTTCACTGAAAGAGATGGGTGACCACAGCAACAACCACGTTTCAATAGAAGGAGGGTGGAGACAAAGAGCTATCCCACTGAACCTGGCTCTCATTGTGTTTGCTTATGTAGAGCTAAATTGCTTATGTAAAGCCACATTGTCTCATAGAAAGGCTTTTAAAAGAATACAGGAATTTAGTGCATGAAACATTGTGTAGCAGTGTATGCAAGATCCACCCCACAGTCTTAGCTTCCTGGCCAATCAGCCAAAGCCAATTTTTTTCTTTTCTCCCATAAGGCCAGACAAAGGTAAAATCTGTAGTGAGGTAATTTTTGAATAAAACAAATCTGACAACAGAAGTTGGTTGAGTGAGTGATTCAAATTGTACTAATCTATGGGTTACACATACAGCTGGCTGGACAGAAAGCAGGCAGACAAAAAAACCCCCAAAAAACAGTGAACCCTACACACTAGGGATGGAGATGCTCTTGTTGATTGAATTTGTGGAGAGAATTAGCTGCATGTCTTGACTGGAGATGCCTTGGTGCGTTAGAAAGAACCTGCGTAAAACTGGAGTTGGATCTCATACCTACCAGCGCTCAGGCACATGATACCGAGCAAGTTAAGGGAAGTCCCCAAACCCTGCTGTCAATTACTAAATCGGGCTAAAAGTTCCTACTTCATAATGTTGCTGGGAAGACTAAAGAGTCTTTATATAAACATCCGGAGGAATAATTAACAATAGTAGTTCCAAGCCACCACTTATAGTAGGGCATGAAAGATATGCATGGAAATTAATGAAGAATATTTAAGCAGAGCCTTAGAGATTAAGGAGAGCTTAACTTTATGAAGTAAAAACAAAAAATGCAAAACAACATGAATAGTTAATTCTATGAAAATAAAAGAAAACTTACTTTTTCAATTGATATGGAGTTGAGTTGGGATAATTAGTCCAAAGTTATATTTGGTACTGCAAGCTATCTAGAGCATCCAGGATATGTTTAATTGTTCTCATTGAGGTAAATTTTAATGTATAACATTATAGATAAAGATCCACCAATTTTTGTGGACAAATACAATTTAATCCTAAATTTTGACTTTTGCTGTAAATTGAAGGCCTAAATCTTTATGTGTGTAAGATGTATAAAATTTTACTCTTATATCATTACATTAATCAAACTGATTCCATTAAATCAAGATTATCAAGCTACTTTTCCACAGAAAATGGCATTTTATTTCTTAGAAGATTTAATCTGCATATTAGTTGAAACTGACTAAATCTAACAATTTGTTCAGAATTTCCTCACACTCTTCAGAGTTAGCTGCTTTAAAATTGCAGGACTACTGATTCAATTAGTGTTATAAAAATAATAATTATTATTATATTAGGTACAATTGGAGAAATCAGTAAGTTCTACCCATACAAAGTGGAGATCTTTCTTCCAAATGCTAATCCATTTTAGCCCCTCACCAGTTGTCTGAAGTAGAAATTATTATTATCAATTCCTTTCTCCAGATGAGAAAATGGGGCACAGAGAGCATAAATATCTCATTTTAGTCACACAGCTAATAAAGAGTAAACACTGGAGACACATAATACCTGGCATTTGATTCTCTCAGCTCCCAGAAGAACTACTGTATCCATGCGTGTGATATTTATGCATACTTAGATGGAACATTTCAAAGCAAGAAATCTTACACTTGTTCATTACACTTGGCTTTCCCTGGAGTAGGCCCTTTTTGTTGGAAGTAGCTTGGAGGTGAACAGCTTCTGTTACTCGAACAGAAATGCAGGCAAACTCAGTGTGAAGACCTCAAGGCTTCTATAATGGATTTTTCATTAAGAAAAAGATTTGCACATCATTTTCCTATCTTGCTTTGGCACTTGGAACCAACACTAAATATGGTCATTCACATTTGTGTAAGTTTTGGTGCCACAGAGAGTCCATTCTTCAGATGGTTCTGTGAATGCTATTATAACATAATTACACAGTTATGTAAGAATCATGAACTTGTAAACCTCCTTTCTTCCAATACTGTAGTTTAAAAACATGGCTCAGCTTTCAAGAATGTTGCTTTTGTAGAGATCAGGTTTGTGCCCCTGTCCTGCCCTATTAGTAATCAGCTTTAAAGCAGTGAAATATTCTTCGTGAGGCTATAAGTAGGCTCCTCTGATGAGCCCCAGCACATCACATTGAGTCGCTCCTATGTGTCTCATTCTGTGGAAAATCAGAGTGAGCATTCTGGGGTTATGGCAGAATACATCACTGCAGGACACTGCAGGGCTGCGGGGAATGCCTTTCGCAAGGGGTGGCTTTAATTGTACATAAAACAGGGTGAAAGGAAGTTCACCAACGCTGAATTTTTCAACGGTTACATGGAAGAATGAGGTATCATGTAAAACAAGATTTCATGTCTTTTGTAAATGTAATTTTGCTCAGGACAAGGGGAACTTCTGCTAAAATGAGGTGTGAGGAAACTGTTATAGGTAAGAACCTAAGAATCATTAGCACTGGCCTCTCTTACAGACCTCATTAATTGCTGTTTCATAGCTGTACATGCAATATCTTACTAGAATGGTCCACCATTAAACTTTACATCGTATTTTGGGAGGTCATCCTTGATTCCTATGTTGGTGTTTTATCCTTAGGCTGTCATACAGCAGTGACGTGTGTGACTTATTCTTTAGAAGGATGAGCGATAATGTGATTGTGTTATAGAGACATGGTAGAAATCAATCCTCTTGGTTGCCATGGTTTCATCCGAAAGCTCTAACTTCCCATCATTGTATAGTGGAAGCAATATTGTTTTTATGGAAGAATAAAGAGGTTGCTTCTCTGGTATAAGCAAGGTTAGCACCGAGGCAGCCACAGAGGATGGACGGTAAGCTAAGTTGGAAACCAAAGAAAGGCAAAGACTAAATGAAGCCAAACGAGCGTAAAGCCATAGTGACCCCTTTCATTTCCCTTTATTTGAAGCCCATAAAGTATATATCAGGCCTCTCAGAACAATGTAATAGCAGGGACTTGATGCACAGAGTACAATTTAGGCACACACTTTCACCTCCACAAGGGAAATGCACAGCTCTCGGCACTCAGGTGTTTATGGTTGATAAGCGAGAACACAGGAAATCACTGTCTAATACAGAGTGCTCGCCTGGCAGTCCAAGACACAGGGTCCAGCACTCTTGGAAGCCGAGAGAGTGTGGCTGTGAATCCAACTCCAGATTTCCCTTTGCATATGCATGATTAAGAGGTGAGATGGCTGCATACTTCTCTAGGTTGTCTTTGTTCCCATCACATGGATCTTGTTTCAAAGATACTTTAGCCTAGTGATTAATAATAGAGACTATGAGGAAAACTTACTGAGAATCAAATCCTGTCTTGAGTATTGAAAAGCCAATCACCCTGGCCAAATTTATGTATTAATATACTGAAATAATGATAGTAGTTAACATTTAGTACTACAGTTGGATTAAGTAAGGTAACACATACAAGTTACTTAACAAAAGCACCCATGTCAAGCCAATACTCATGTCTCTAAAAACATTAATTTTATTTGCAGTTATGAGGAATGACTTAGAAATCATCTAAATAACTACCAACACTATGTCATTATAAGTGACCATCCTATAAACTCTCCTAAAAGTGTTTTTTTTTTCTTGAGAAAATATTTTGCATTAATGAACAAAAAAAAAAAAAGGATAAGAAACTATTTCCAAATATTTACTAAAGGAAACCTCCAAGCTAACATTAGCTTTCCTGAACAACAAGATTTTCACTGGAACTTTACAAATTTATAAGATACTCTTCTTAAGATACTCTTCTTACTCTGTGTAAGTTTTCAAGGTACATGCAACTATTATGTGTGGGTGTTTTTATGGCATGTGTGTGCGCGATAGAACAAAGGAGGATTTTCAGTGAGATGGGAAATAGAGTGCTGCTGTATCTCCAGCATCCATTTGAAGAAAAAAGCCGTATATCAATACGAGGAAAGGATGCATATGTATTGCATTCCTGGTAAATGTCCAGAGATTAGGTAAATATTGCCATACTTTATCTTGGCTGAAATTACCTTCCTGAATGCAAAAACTTCCTCTCACTAAGATCCAATTTTCTTTTGAGAGAGATAAATGTTTTTTTTGCAGTAACAAATGGGCACTAATTTAAAATGGTACATTCGCATGTTAGAAAATAACTTTCCAGACTTCTATTCAAAGTTGTTGAAATATGTTCCTCTATGGGTGTAATACGAGGGGATGATTTGGGAGAGTTATGTTCTATACTATGCATTATAACCAACTGAAATGTCTGCTTCAGACTTCTAGGTAAACCACCAACTTTCAGCAAACAAAATATTGACCCAAAGCTATTAAGCTACTGTGGGTTTTAGTGAACATTTCACACAGCACTCTGAGACCAAAGATTGTTTGATTTTCATCATTATACAGATAGTAATCTCTGGGAGAGGTCTAATGAGACAGGTATTATTTCGGAAACATGCTTCTCAAACTAGCGGGAAAATATTGAATCAGACTTCAGCAAACACATGAGCTTTCTTTCCAAATGCTAATTAGAATATAAATAAAAATAGAAGACATGTTTTGAAGAGAATAACAAGAATCCAAAAGAGAAGTATTTACCACTGACATTTATAAAACCACTGATATATATGAAGAAGTCAAAGGGCTGGCCAAGCAGTGGACTAAATCTCCTGCTTTCAAGGCCCTGCTTTCAGGGCCCAGGGTTCAATCCCCGGCATGCTGTGCTAGCCCTGCCCTTGGGGCACATTGAGATGGCTAATGAGGCTAAGTATGATGGCTCATGCTGGTAATCCCAGTGCTTGGGAGGCTGAAAGCAAGAGTATCCCTATGAGTCCAATCTGTGTATTGAGACCCTGAAGAGCTTGTACCAAACACATAAAAACAAAAGAAGTCAATTGCATTGAATTCATGTGAAGAAGTAAAGGGTGGAGACACACGGTAATTAGTAGCTGGATTTTTGTATTCTCTTAAATTTCCAAAATCATTATTTCCAAAGGCTAAGCACAGCAGTTAGCTCTTTCAATTTTTCCCCTTTTAAGAATATACAGAGGGATGGCTTTTACTCACTGTCTTTGGATTAACATTGCTGGAATTTTAAGTTCTTCAAGGAGCTAACAAGTAACTGGCTGCATTGAGTCACCTGCTCCCCTAGATAAGCACGTTATCCATCAACTTGACACACTGCAGTGAAAGAGGGGACTGACAAGTTCCAACCTACACCCTTCTAACAGTCATGAGGTGGGTGTCCCAAGGGGTGTTGTATATATCTTTTGTGTTCTGGATCTAGGTATCTACAGGTCTGTTGGGGCTGTATATTGTAAATGATTGAGTAACAAAGAAATTGAAAAGGCAGTTAGAATTATGATACATATCTCTGGAAGACTAGCTTTCCACCGTGGAAGTTGGAAAGTCAGTGTGTCTATCAACCAGTATGGAATGGTATGTCATAGCAAACCCTCTGCTTCTGTCTCTGCCTCTGTCTGTCTCTGTCTTTGTCTGTCTCTGTGTCCTCTCTCTCTCTCT
>NW_004524633.1:9621175-9634249 GCF_000260255.1 Octodon degus
TCTCTCTCTCTCTCTCTCTGTCTCTCTGTCTCTGTCTCTCTGTCTGTCTCTCTGTCTCTCTCTCTCTCTCTCTCCCCCCCTTCCTCACTCTGCTCTCACTCTCTCACACACATTACTATGAGATATCTGTAAAAAGCATGAAAGGTCGAAGGGAGCTGCAATCCCATGCAGTGTCCCTCAGCCAGGGAGCGAGGACAGGCTTTCCATTCAACCACACGAACAGAACAAGCAGAATGTGCTCCACTGCCATCCTTCCTGTTCTCTAGTTGAAGCAGTGTGGCCATGACGAAGCATTCTGGGAAACCAATACTAACTAGAAATGAGGCCTGCGAAGGAGCCGCTGGACTGTTGGCTCATCCAGGGAAGGTATTGAAGGCCAAGGGCAACGCGGAGCGAAGACTCTCCTAGAGCAAAGCTGCCTGATCGCCAACACTGTCCTATTGGGTTGTCTTGGGGTCTTCATCCTTTTTCAAACACACTTTTCAAGAGTCCCACTTTCCTGACATTATTTTAGGAACAGCTGAGCCTGTGGTAGATGAGGCAAATTCTCTTCACCATAAATTATACTGAAAGCCAGATATCGCAATACATGAAAATGATAAAGTCATTATAGTATTTACTCTGTGGTAAGAAAAGAAGTCCAGATTCCAGATGGCTACAGGAGCATGTAGTAGTTGGGAGCTTGGGGGAGCCTTTCTGAGCCACTACAATGTGCTTTCTGCATCTGAATCAGACTGTGTCCAGGCCCTCAGCAGACAGCAGAAGGGAAGGTCAGATGGGTTTATTGCTGGTGCAGCCACGCCGAGAAGGTTGGCTGGTGCTGTGTCCTACAAGCTGTGAGCTACCAGGGAAAGTGATTCCAGCTAGGAGAAGGATGCAGTGGGGCTCGAGCTCCTTCAGAGACCATTCTGATGCAACTCCTCTTCTGGTTGGAGACGACGAGACCCTGAGGTGGTTTAGATGGCAGCTGTCTCTCAAAAGTCTCCTGTGCAGAAGGTGACTGGATCCTAGAGGCCTTATCTCTCTCCAGCTCCTCCACTGATAAGCTCCCGTGCACACTTTACCGGGGAAGTGCAGAGCGGCAGGATTCAGGAGGAGCGGTGACTCACAGACACAGTTCAAGTATCTTACAGTTATGGTTTAAATTTGATCCCAAGATTATAGGATTTCCCTTATTGATTCCAAGTGAAAACTCTATCTCGGTCCACAAATAAAAAACCTTTTAAAAATAAGGCAGAATAAATAGGAAAGAAAAGCAATTTCTGTTGTGCAAGTTGAAATAAAAGCATCTCACCAAAATATTTGGCTCCTTGACCATATCATAAAGTTTCTGTTCTCTTGCAGTGGAAACACAAAATGATTCATTATCACATAGAAAGAAAAGGTGGGCAATGCAAAGGCCGTGGCGTTGGACCACGCGTGTTCTAAGTGTGTAATCTACTGTACAAAAGTGAAAGGAACACATGCAAATCCAATTAAGATTGATTTCATAGGACAAAGCTTTCTCAAGCTCATTGCATCTAGCTTTTGCCTGTCTAGGTCTTTTATTTCCAAGACTTTTAACAGTTCCCAAACAATTTATTTAAGCAAGATGTCAGTTATCAGTGAATCTTATACAAATTACGTATTTCAGAGAAAACAGTTACAAAACTAAGCCTTGAAATAGATGCTGTCAAAGCAATCTGTGCACATAGTAGATACTAAAAGATTTTATTGTGCAAGTGAAAGACACACGTGCGCCGTGCTTCATTTACGTGGGTGCATCTGCCCTGCACAGAGCTTGGGCACACACATTTGAGCACACACACATTTTGCATATTTTAGTTTTGGCCAAGTCACATGTTCTTTGAGTCCCATTTTGTCATCCAGAAAAGTGGGAAAAGTATGTAATACTTGTATATTTTATTTCTTTTATTTTATTTTTCTGTATTTAAGACAGAGTCTACAGGGTCTACAGGGGCTCACCACATAGATCACACTCGTAGTGATTCTCCTGTTTTCTTCCAAGTGCTGGGAATCACTTGTATATTTTAATCAGAGTGATGACATTAGGTCAATTACATGCATTCTCTGGACCTCAGTTTACTCAGCTGTAAAATGGAGAAAATAATAACTTGCCTTAAAAACTGTTGGTGAAAGTGAAATGATTTCTGTACAGATCTCAGTTAGAGCCATTCCTGGTACACAAGAAACATTTTAAAGTGTAGTAAATATCATTAATGTGATTTAGACTGCCTGTGTAGAGGAAGCAGTACAGTTATTGTTGTCTTTTATCTAGTGACGCCAAAAGGTACAGTATTATTGGGGGACTGAGAAAGGAGTAGCCTGCGCAGCTACAGCTGAGATGGCATCAGTGGAGGTAGTTAAAATTCCACAGAAATTCACTTTAGTATAGCACAGCAGGATATAATGGGAAGAATGTTCACTTGGGAATCCACCTGGTTCTTTGATTATTAATTACGTAGATGTGGACAAGTTATTTTACCTTTCTAGGGTTCTTTCTTCATCTGAACAGTGGAACAGAAAATCAGTGGAAAAATTATGGGGCAGTTGCTGCACTGAATTTTGGGATCTGAGGTAAAATCAGGCGGGGCTCTGGTTTCTTGACTGCTGTTTCAGGTCTCCTAATTCAGCAGCTGATTTGGTCCAAAGCATTTCATTCATTAGTGCATGCTAAAAGGATTATTAACCACTATATGTCAAGTGCTTTGCTTGTTGCTAGAAATATGACAGCATGTAAATGCAAAGCCAGTGCGCAAACAAAGCTGCTAGTCTAGTAGGCGGAGGTGGTGCAGGATACAGGGGCTGATTCTAGACTTCCAGAGACTTGGCGGAGCTCAAAGCATGAAGCTCAGACCTGTCTGTCTGTCTCTGACCTGTCCACAGGAGGAATGAGGGGCACTTTGCGCTTCTCACATGGAGGCAAACTGGCTGTACCCCTTTCACTTTCAAAGCTTTATTTTGAGATTTCCTAGCCTCCACCGCAACTGTCAGACAGTTCTGAAGTAAAGCAATTCTTTCCAAAACTTTCCTAGCTTGAAGGTAGACTCCTCTGGCAGTCAAGGCCCTCTGTACCAACCTCAGTGCATTAACAGCCCATGAAACCCCAGGTGTGTGGAGTCCACTGCCTAGAGGTTCTAGCACCCTTGTTTCCCTCATCCTCCCTTTCCTTCCTTCTTCTTGCTGTAATTCATTTTGTCTCGCTCTATCTCGAGCTGCAGACTTATTTTCCTTTCTGTCTTTAACTGTATATGGACTGTGGTGTTTCATAGACATGGTTCCTTTCATGATAAATCTCTGAATATTTCCATTTTGTGTGAATTTGATGAATGATGCAGAACAGAGCAACCTCAACAGCTGCCTCTGTAGGAAGAACTGAGATCTGAGGCGGAGAGATCAGGGTGGGTGGACTGAGGAGCTCACTGCAGCACAGCTTAGAGTTGAGAAGGATAGATTTTCCTGCTCTGACAGAGAAGGAGAGGGAGAAGGAGAGGGAGAAGAGGGAGAAGAAAAGGAAGAGAGAGAGGGAGAGGGAGTGAGGGAGAAAGAGAGACAGAGACGCACAGAGACAGACATAGACAGAGACAGAGACAGAGAGACAGTGAGACAAAGATTTGATGTTTGCACCATCTACTACCTACTACTGTGAAATTATCAACCTGAATCTATGGTATTCATGGTATCCTTTGACATGGAAATATTTTGAGTCTGTGGTCAGCAATATTTTTGAGTATATGTTCACTCATAGAGAGAGGAATCTAGATCTGATAAGTGTAAAGGAACGAACACCCAAATAAAAAGTAATATTTTAATTAATCATTCTTAAAATTGAAACAAGAGCTCTTTAGCCCCATGTTTCTAAGTCATTTAATTAGTATATGATTATAACTGGTATAGTTAGGGTTAAGCTTGACAGACTAAACTCTTTTACAATCAAGTCTTATGATAGATATTTTCTCTCTCTCTCTATCTATCTATCTATCTATCTATCTATCTATCTAATATTTTATATATATATTTGGTACTGGGAATCAAACTCAGGACCTTGCACTTGCCAGTACACCTCTGGCCCCAGTAATAAACTAAGCTTAGAGAAATTGAGTCCTTGCATAAGTTCTACCGGAATTAGTTGCAACAGAGAAAATTCAAGTCCAGAGTATCTGTTCTCTAAAATCTAAATATTTAGTACTTTAGTCAATGATTCTTAGACAGCACTGATTAAGGAGCAACCCTCAATCTAAAGTATAAGACGTAGCCTTGGGAGCTGTAGAGCGAGAGTGAGGAGGTTAAGATCTGCATCATGAGCTAGCAGTTTCCTGTAGAAAGTGATGCTCTACTGATGAATGCTTTGGCAAGTCATTTCTAGCTGCTTGTTAAGCAGGTGAAAGGTGGAGCTGGACAATCACGAAGTAAAAAAATCTAGGGAGAGGCTGGCTCCATGGTTTGACACTCTACTCACTGTTCAGTCGGTTCTAATTTTTCATGGATATACTGAATAGTTATTACAGCCAATAACCACAGAGGGAGAGTTGTGTCTCCCAGTTTCCTTTACTTCCAGAACATCTTGATGGCTTCATCTTTTCATATCCAGAAAGTAGGAAGTAGAAACCCTTTAGAAGCAGCTCGTGGTCAAATGCATGTCTGCACCTTGCCTTCACTGCTGATTCTCAGCAGTGCTGTCTTCCTCTTCTGATGCTGTCAGTCTAACTGCTTCATTCATTAAGAGGAAGAGACAACAGCCTGGGAAGTATTTGTTTGCAGCTAATTAATTGGAAATGAGAGCACGTGTATTTTGCAATTTAGCAAAGTCACTGGTGTGGAGAGAAAATAGGCTGCTTCTGCCGCACTTTGTCTGCTTGGGAAGATGGCTTCCAGAAACTGCACTCCCGGCTCGGCAGCTCTGTCTTCCTTTGAAGAAGAGGGTGACCAAAAGCCATAGAATACAAAGGGAGAGATGCTGAAGCATGCCGACAATTAAAGAATTAAAGTTGTGGGGCTGGGAAGATAGCTCAGCCATCTAAGGGCTTGGCAAGTGCGAGGACCCAGATTGGATTCCCAGTACCAAATGTTGTGCCGTCCCTGGGACCCTGGGTGCTCTGGGCTGGCCACCAAAACTGGGTGTGGTAGAGCACACCTCTAGTCCCAGCACTGGGGAAGCTGAGACAGGAGGATCACTGTGAGTCCGAGATGTGTAGCGGGTCACAGGTGGAAATGCAGCGACTACATGACCATCTCAGAAAGCTGACCCTGCACCAGGAGGAAACAGGGAAGAGGACAGCGTAGCCAGCCCCACTCAGCTGTGGCCCATGGGAACCATGGGAGCCATTTCCTAGGACTCATCAGCGATCCTGGCTCCATGGCTGTTGGAGAACTTACATACACACTTTGCTCTGGGATGAATCTTCTGCACCAACTGCTTGGTCCCTCTGCCCTAGAGTTTGCAGAAGTCCCACTGTATGCACCTCTGTAGAAAAGCCCGATGTTGTAGTTACTTTCTTTGCCTGCTGTGCCAAAGTATCCAACACCCAAAGACAAAAGGGAAAAAGGCTGATTTGGCTCCCTATTTGTAGAGATTTCAGTCCCTAATCAGCTGTCTCCAGCTCAGGTGACAGACAGCAGAGGGGCAGTGCAGAGGAGAGGCGGTTCCCCATGGACAGGAAGCAGCACAGCTGCACAAGGATTGGCCACAGCTTGGTCCACCACTCGACTCTTGTCCTGGCTATGTAGGGCAGGCAGCACTTACCCCACTCACCCCTGTGCCCTCGATCCTGGCGCTGCACCACACATCAACTCCAGCCTCACATGCTCAAGACGCCTCTGATCAAACCCCATCAATGGCCGCATGAGGCTTTGAGGGCACATCTAACCACCAGCTGTGACACCCACATGGGGAGAGATGGAAGTTTTCTACCAGCAAACACTCGGTGCAGTTTCCAGGTGAATCTCTCGTCTGTCTCCAGATAGTTCCACCTTCAGATGTCATTGTGACTACAGCCTTGGGATGTAGCCTGACCCACAAGCACCTAGGTAAGCCACTCTAGAATGCTAACCTACAGAGACAAAAACAGCAAATGTTTGTGATTGTATGGTGTTACACTTGGGGTAATTCACTTTGCAGCAAAACAACAATTACAGGTCACCAGGTACCTTTGGAGGTGGCACTGCTTGTGCACACCGAGCCTTCCTCAGCTGGTGGGGCTTCTGGGCAGCCTGCTTGCTGCTTCAGGCATGACGCTCCTCAGAGACACCTTCCCAAACACTGCCACCAAACGCAAAGGGTTGTACATCTTAGTCCCCAAGGGCAAAACTGTGCCCTGCACTTTTTTTTTTTTTTTAACTTTTGGAAAAGAGGCCATGAGATTCTTTTAGGAAACAGGCTCCAATCTGGATTTGACGTTAGCTTTTTTGTCTCTGTTTCAAAGACATCTTCCATTCTTGGATATTTCTGACGTTTGAATCATGTGTCAAGATGTTGTTGATTCTAGTGATGGCAACGTTTCTTCTCATATGCAGAGCAGATTGTTAAAACATGCCGAGGCTGTGGCGCTCCTTTCCATTCTGCTGTTCCCAATTTTATTGTCACTTCAGAAATAAACTACAACATATAAAGGAGCACTGAGAAGGCGGCTTTAAGAGCCCTGGGGTAGAGCTAAAAGCAGCTCCCTTGATTTTATGTGGGAGCCATCTGCTGCTTACATCAGCTACCACTTGTTTTCAAATATATATTATTTGCGACTTTGTAGAGCTGAATAACATGAGCCCCTTTGGTACAGCAAATACTGTCAACGTACAGTGATTTAAATAAAAGAGGAGCTAGTCATTTTATACAAGTCTGTGTGAATAGAGGTTGAGAACTGCACAGCGCTGAGGATCAGAGAATTCTTGTTAAGAGAAGTGCCTTCAACTTTGTCCTTCTGGACACCAGGGAACTAATCTAAACCTCTTCAGAGGAGCCACCTGTGTCTAGCGGCAAGCCTAGCCCTGGCTGAGTGCTTACCATGTCCTAAGCGTGGTGCTAAGCACTTCAAACACTGATGTACAAACCAAGCTTATACCAGAAGGAATTCGACAATGCTGCAATAATCAACAGCTTTGAAGTACCAGAGAATTAACCTAGCGAATGCTTATTTATTGCTATCCTGCATGCATATGTGCACAGCGTGGAGAGATCAGGCTGCCATTGTGTTCATGAACCATATGGAAGCCACAGAATTTTCCTTGCTCGACTTGAGGAGGAAGGGGAAAGTCTCATACAATGGCTCTTTCCCAGTTTGGTTTGAAAACACCATGTGTGGCTCAAAATGCCATTGGGCAAGACAAGTCACATGATCTTGCCTAAGAATCTACACAAATGCCTGAGAATGGAGGAGAACCTCAACTAGGTAAGCACTGGGAAGTACTGTACTTTAACAGACTTATTCATAGGTACAGAAAGCATGGCACAGAGAGGTAAAGTCAGGTTTGAAGGCCATTTACCTGAAAACTATACTGGATAATTGTAAAGCTAAGACTGTTAAAAATGAAAGCTTTAGACAGGATGTGGTGGTGCACACCTGTAGTCCCAGCTCTTGGGAGGCTGTAAAAAGGAGAATCACTATGAGTCTGATCTAGGAGTAAGACCCTGGACACCCTGTAGACCCTTCTCTAAAATACAGAAACAGAAAAGAAAGAAAGAAAGCTCTAGGCAGCATATAGGGGAGTGAATTGCTGGGTAAGAGCACTGGTTGTGGGGGTTGGTGAATCACAAGGTAGCAGGACCACGCTGCATGCAAACACACTTTCATGGATTCTTTCAGACACTTGCTTATGTCCGCCAAGTGAATGTGAGTAGCGATCATTTGCGCAGTGTCAAAAGCTCAAGCCTGCAGGGTATTACTGGAAACAGGAAGGGTTTAATAAATATATTATATTATATATTGAATGGCTGGGCATGGTAGGTATGTGTGCTCCTGTATACCTTAGGATCTGGAGTGCGTGCTTCGTCTTGGTTTGGGGATAATATGGACGTTCTCAATGAGGGCTATCTCCCTGCTCATTTCTATTGTAGGAGGGTAAATTAAGCAGCACTATGATTGGTCCACGCCACAGCGAAGCTAACAGCATGGCTACATAGTAAGTTTTACTGTCCCAGCCAAATGGCAGACTGGTCCTCTTCAGGGTTACCTCAGCGTCTTCCTCCCTTGCCGGCTGTGAGTGAGCCTGGAGTTCTCAAGGCCAGTGCAGAACCGTCACTCCCAGATGCTGTTCTCACCCCAGCTGTCGCATTAGCTCCCAGCCCCACACAGGATTCAGCCATGCTAATCTCTGAGGGGCCAAGCATGTTAAATTCAAACTGGCCTGAAGAGCTCCTCCCTCTCCTCGGTTCTCGCGCCGCTGTTTCCTAGAAAGACCACGTCTTTGAGAGGCCTTTCCTGACTCACATTTGCTGCTGTCTGGGTTCACTGAGTGAAGGTTCACCTTCGCTTCTCACCCAGCTTTTCTTTTTCTACTTTTGTGGACATTTTGTCAGCAGAAGTACTGTGACCACGGAAACAGGATATCCAATGTTACTCAGGTCAGAGCCAATTGATTTACAAATTTGTATTCCTTTGTACATGGTCAGCCCCAAAAATTAGCTCCTAAAAGGAAAGGCTACTGCTGCCCAAGGAATGCTACTACCATGCAATATATATATATATATATATATATATATATATATATATATATTCTCACTATACAATTCAGACTTATAGTGATCTGCTTGTCTCAGCCTCCCCAGTGCTGGGATTACAGGTGTTCACCACCATGCCCAGTTCTGGGGCCAGCACAGCATGTAGTACTGGGGATTGAACTTGGGACCTTGCACTTGCCAGGCAGGTGTTTATCTTCCTGAGCTACCTCCCCAGCCCCTACCATGCATTCTTAACCGTAGCACTTGGATCATATTTTCCTAAAGTGCAATAAATCTACTTATAGTGTGCAGGGCAACAACTGACTGCTCAGAGGGTCTGGGGAATTTTTTCCTTGGCGAAGTATGAGATAAGCCTTACCTATCCAGTCATTGTTTTAAGAATATGACCCATTTTGGTGAGTGTAGCCTAGAATACCTACTACATGGGCTTTGTGTTATCCCAGAGGCCAGGATTATAAAAGGGATTTACTATAGCACAGTGTGGTGGCAATCCACATTTTATGACTGCAATATCTCAATTTTCATTGAGATATTTCTTAAGTACGTAATTAAATAATATTACGTATTTCATCAGGATTACCAGTGACACCTTTCCTGCCTTTACACAAAACACACTTGCATTGCTCTTTCACAATATGCAAGCACTACTGCTTTAGAGTGATCTTTATATCAAATATTGAAATTTTCTGAAAAAAATCATATCCCATTTCAGATACTCATGAAAGAAAAATCAAATGTGCTTTAATTTTGAAGAAATTTCAAAACTACTTTTATTTTCACATAAATAATGAGACAAACATTTGAGAAATAAATCACTTAATGAACTATTCATGTAATCAAAATAGTATCTTCGGGCATATTTGCTATGATGTACAAAGAACTGAAATCAGGAAACCTGGAATTTACCTTCTCTTTTACTTACGTTTCAAATTTTAAGCAAATTATTTAATTTTGTACAGGCAACTATATAAAGAAATTAAACTAGGGTCAAAAAATACATGCTAGCA
Organism: Octodon degus; assembly: GCF_000260255.1. Classification (NCBI taxonomy): domain Eukaryota; kingdom Metazoa; phylum Chordata; class Mammalia; order Rodentia; family Octodontidae; genus Octodon; species Octodon degus. The sequence continues at coordinate 9,630,854 of NW_004524633.1, forward strand.
TCTCTACCCCCAAGGGGTGCTTTGTCATTGATAGGGGCACTTATTTTTGCTAGCCAGAATATCAAAAACTCTTCCTGTTCTGGTCTCAGGTAATAACTCAAACTGATTTGATTTTACATGTGATATGATATTAAGATATTAATAATCCCTACAAGATGATCTTAAAGGTTTCTCAGCCAGCTCATTAAAAAAATCCCTTAACATTGAAAGTATCTGGAGTCTAAAACAACCCACTGTTATTCATGTGCATAATAGCAAAATAAGTGTTCTAATTCTCAGAACTTCTTTATTTTGAATCACAAATGCTCTTCCTTCTTTTTCTTTCTTAGAATACAGTCTGTGTCAAGAAAGACTCCTTCTTGACCTACAGATATGGCCTAGCCTCTCTCTGTTCTCTAAGACTTTGGCTGAGCATCTGGCTAGCTGCCGTGGTGTGGCCGAGCTGTTGCAAGAAGCCTGGTCAGTCATGGTGGGGAGAATCCCTCACCCCATCATGTGGTGACCGCCCATATCTGAACAAATATTTCACCCCTCTTGAGATACCTGATTACTCCTGCCATCTTCAAGATTTCTTTCAGGTCTGTTGTGCCCCTGTTGTCTCTACTAACTTTTTTTTTTCTTTTTTAATTTTAGGGAAGGATCTGCATCAGACTCGTAGTGATTCTCCTGTTTAGGTCCCCCCCCCCGCCGCCAGCCACCAGTGCTGGGATTACAGGTGCTCACCACCGTGCCCAGTCTCAATTTCCATCTCAGCACACCCCAGGGGCAGGGCCAGCACAGCAGGCCTGGGGATTGAACCCCCAGCCCCTGAGCCTGCTTGTAGGCTCTTTAATCTGCTGAGCTATTTGGCTGGCCCTTCTACTAACTTTTGATACAATTGATCCCTACCCTGTTGCAAGTTCAGTTCCATACTGAAGTCTTTTCTTCAATTCCTCAATAGTTCCTGACTAAAATCTGTTCTTACTGCTTCAATCATGACAGCTTTGGGTTTTCTGTGATGGGTAAGCAAAAAAAAAAAAAAAAGAAAAAAGAAAAAAAAAGTGGATTTTTCTTTGCAGCATACTCTCAGGAGAATTCAGCAATTGAGACTGCCAAATCTTTTGCCATTCAGAGAACTGGCATTGAAGAAGAAAGCTGGTTTTGGTATTTGACCTAAATATAGAAACATGCATTGATCTTTCTATTATTAGGGTTTGTAACACAGATTTTATTAACATTATATGAACTTCCACAAAATAAGTGGGTCAACTTGTAAAAATTGCATATATTTATGATGTAATTTTCTTTTCTCTTTTCTTCCCTCTCTTATTAAAATTTCTTCTGAGTCTATATTGCCTGGAAATAAGGTCACATGTGGAACTGTATTTATTCCCATAACATAGACTTATTAACTGTAGGTACCAGAGTATCTTAACTTATAATTTTAACCTAGTCTCTTTTAAATTACCAGTTTCCTCTCTAAGCTTGTCTGTCTTTCAATAATAGGGCTATTTCAAGCATTTCAAGATGAATAATTAATCGCCTAGCCTGGAATCTGTCTGGTATCAAAGTATTAATGCCTGAATTAATTTTCAAGTTATAACTGTTTTCATTTACACCTACTTCTTTGGTAGTTATTTAAAGCAATTTCATCTTCTCCGTCTGTAGCTTATATGTTAATGTATTTCATTCTAATGAATGCTCTTTAAACTGTAAAAGTAGGCCAGACACTATCAGAATGCGTCACAAGTGGAGAAATCAGAATCAAAGATAAACCTTTTAGATGAAAAGGCTTAAAATGAATGATACAATGGAGATATTTTTAATTTATAGCTGAGACATAACTCATCTGTAATATATTGCCATCACATCTTCCATCTTTTTCAGGGAATTAAACACAGATGTGGATTCACATCTGTTTGTGAATAGTTTGAAAAATTTTAACCTAAGATTGTGCTTATATGCATGAGCCAATTTCGAAAAGAAAAATGTTTACTAGATAATGGTTTTTAAACTAACTTTTTGACTTAATTCTGATTTAATCTGTGTGTAGTTACCATCCAGGTATCTTCATGTTAGTAGTATATTTGTAATAATTACATTTAATTTGGTAGAGAATACTTTAGTCAACATGTTTATTTTGTTAATATCAAGTATCTTTCTCATAGAACATCAGAAAATAAGACTTAACAGTAAATTAGGTTTTGTAGAAAAGAATACTTCATTGCCATAAATAAGTCAGGATCCTAAATGAAAAGTCCTTGCTTTAATTAATACTTCTGAGAATTAATAAAATTAATTTTGTTGTTCAGCTTTTATCTCTATGCCTTTCAGACATACTAAATAGTAGAGTAGGCAAATAAAAATTATTTATTATTATATAAAAAATGGGTTAACTTTCTCACCCTAAAATATATCTTCAGTACATTGTGTACTGCAAATGTGTACTAACATACATAAAACTTTTAAAAAGGAGAAAGAGGATTGGATAGCCAGCTGAGTGCAAAGGCTCTTAGTTCAATCCCAGTTTGGTTAAAAATAAATAAACAAGAACAACAAAAAATGGGCATTAAATAATTATGAACCACACAAATGTCAATCAAGTGCTAATTGCAGATAATATTTTGTTAATTAGACAGCATTATTTTGCTAATTGCAGACAACTATTTTTAACAATGGGTTAATTGATATAGAAATCAAATATTCATAATTGGGTGTTAGAAGCCTAAATCCAGACAAGAGTTTCCCAGGGACACTATGTTCCTCCTTGTCTTATGGAAAGGATTTGGGGACAATCCAGAAGGCACTCTTGAGTCCTGCTTATTTTATTAATCAGAGAATGTAGTTTTCACTTTGAGCATGAAGTTCTAGCATTTCTCCTCTAGATTTCACCACTTAGGTTGTTTGGCACCCTACGGGTAGAACGTGCTAGAAGGTTGGGAGGAAAGCTATTTGATCACTTAAAGAGTAAATGCAGAAAACAAAAGTGCAATCCACCTAAGGTAATTGCAGGATACCATCCACGGCACCCATGAAAATCAGTGAGCACAACTTCCCGCATACTCAGCAGCATTACTTTTGCTCGGCAACTCTGAGAGTGCACTCATTGAAAGGAATAATTTCACCCTCCACTAGAGGGCTGGCCAGTGTACCTGTTTGTCTAAGAAGCAGCCTCTCAGATGAAATTTTTTTCCCCCATAATTTTATTGAGAAATAAATAGCAATGAGACAGTTTCAAACCAAATTGGTAGGACAGTTTCAATACTTAACACATTGCATACATTCTTCCTAGTGGTTATTTGCTGCACAAGATGTGGACATGATATCCTTTTTACAAACACTATTAGAACAAATCCCTCTATTCATTAAGAGAATGTAACTGTATATCTATCCTAACCACTTTGAATACACAGATAC
>NW_004524633.1:9635304-9652009 GCF_000260255.1 Octodon degus
CCCAAATTTTCTCATCAAGGAGATTATGGGGTCAAAGAGGAAAGTGATCGATGATGTAGAGTGTGCCTAAGGAGAATCGGATGAGATTTTAGGCAAGGCCTCTGGAGTAGTGGACTGGGGGCTCCACTGGGTTCAGTGGCTGCATTGGGTGCATCCCCCTCATTCTCAACTTATAGACTACTTGTGTTTTACATCATGCAGTTCCTTCCATGCTGCCTAAGCATACAGTTACTCCTTTGCATTATATTTCTGATGGATAGTAGGTGCCTGTAGGCTACAACAGGATCAGGTAGTAAAGCCAAGAGTTACGGGGCTGGTTAGCAGTTCCACTGAGGGAGAAGAAGGAAGAAGCTGCCTAAACACCACTCTACCCTCTCTGCCTTGGAAGGAGACAACTTCTGACATAAATCTCTGTGGAATTATTTGCCACATAAGTGCTCAATTTGAAAACACTTTCTGCTTGTGAGTTGTGTGTAAAGAGGACACACATGTGCTCTATGGCCACAGGGAGGAGGTGAATCAGCTGCTACCTAAGAGACGGTACGGAGCACAGGACTAGCCAGTTTCAACGTGTGAAGTTCAATAGTTTACCGAATTCAGTTTCTTTCACAGGGAACTTGGGAAATGAAACGAGCAAAGATCTGGTAGAGGAAAACAAAACCGGTCTAGTAAGACTTTATGTTCTCGAGTTTTGAATTGATGAAACAACTTTTGATCCTCTCATATTGTTCTGTGCAGTCCTACCAGTTGGGTACCTTCAGATGTGCTTGCTCCATGCTGCTGCAGTGTTACTAATGACAGGCTTGAGGAAGCCATGCCCAAGAGCCTTAGATTGTTCTCATGTTTCTGTTCAATAATATTTTTATAAATAATCCAAGTAATAGCAAATTGCACCTGTGTGATGTTATATAATCCACAAAAATATCACTACTTATATTTTCCATGACTAGTTTTTAAGAGATGCTACAGAATTCTGAACTTAGCCCACCTAGGAAACGTTACTTAGTACTCAGTGCATAACATGCCATTTTTATATATCCTGTTTTTAAATGAAAAATAACTTTTGTGGATAAATATTGAAGGCCCAGACATACCAAACCTTCAAGCACAACAGAGGTCTTGTGCTGCAGTAAAGGCTGAGGTTTGCCTGCTGGAAACATGGATCTCACGTTTGAAATCACTGTGAAATGTACACGCAAAGCTTTCTGCTCATGCACCTGAACTCATCGGCTGACTGCCTCGCAAGAGAGCAGCTGGGCAGGAAGGCAGAAGTTCTGAGGGCAGGCGCACTTAGTTTAGATAGTGGATCAGAAAGCATTTCCTGAAGACCTGCAGAACTTAAAAAAGTTTTCTTAAATTGAATGCCAACATTTGCTTAGCAATTTTTTAATATTTTAATTTTATTTATTTATTTATTTGGTACAGGGTCTCTCTAGGCAAGTTGGACTGGTAGCTTTCCTCCTTTTTCAGCCTCCCCAGCACTGGGATTAGAGGTGTGCGCCACCACGGTCCAGTTTTGGTGGCCAGCACAGCACACGCGGGGCAGGGCCTGCATTGCATGCCGTACCTGAGATTGAACCCAGGTCCATGACCTTGCCAGACAGACGCTTAGACCATTGAATTATGTCCCCTACCCTGCTCAACAATTCTAGTGGTATCTTTAGTTATATATATATATATATATATTCATTCTTGGGAAAGCACAACATTCTAGACAATCCATAAAATATAATAATGTAACATTCTATCTTTTTACCAATAATGCTTTAAAATACATTTCATCCATTTTATTATTGCACCTACACGAGTTCATATACACATACAAACTCACACTCAAGCACTACACTCAAGAGAAAATAAAACACAAGGAAAGGGAGAGGGAGATTGATACTCCAAGTCAACCGTGGAAAGGGTAGGTGGATATATTATATTTTTGAAGCTTGCTGTAAATATTCAATTAACCTATTCCTCATGTCTTTTTTATGACTACATATGGTGATAAATATGCCTAATAAAAAGGATCACAGAATGACAGATGTGCAGAATAACAAAACGAAAACACCTTGAACAGATGTATAATTTTTCGTTTGCATGAAATTAATAGGAATTCTGAAAACAAATTTGCAAAGCATGAAAATGCCTTTACATTAGGATGACAGAGTTGAAATTACTTTAGAAATATGGATTTATTGGAAGTATTCAGGAAAAGGCCTCCCCCACTATAAACTCTCAAATTTCTATGAATCCCGATAATTTGTAGCTAAAGAAGTAAGGCTTTAAGGTGGAAATAGTGCATTCATTACCTTTCTTTTTGTAATACAAATGCCTTTGCTGATCGGATGCAAGCCACAGATTGGCTGGGGTCAGATTCTGGAGCATTATGAGAGTAGTAGAATCTTCCATCCTGAGATGGCATGTGGGGGATTGGAAGTGACCTTGTTTGAGGATTTTTTCTTTTTTTAAGCCAGCAAAATTTGACATTGTTCTAATGAATGTTAGGTTGGAGATCGAAGTAGTATGGGAGAAGGAGGAAGTAAAATTCAGAAGGTTTGAAAGACAATTAACATTATATACTTGAGGGAAATAAATCAAAATGCTAGAGAAACTGAATTTTTCTGTCTAGTAATTCTAAGTGTTTAGTTCCACTTGACTAACTTGCCATCCACTTTAATAAGCCAAAGTCTTTACCTTAACAGCTTCTTCCTTTTAAATTTTAGACTTTAATATTTAAAGGAGGAAGAACATCTGTGGAACAGAGTAACCCTCCACACTCTTTACTTGACATATTCTCAGGTTAAAATCTCATATCATCCTGGAATATTAATTACCAACAAGTAATAGTCAATGTAAAAAATCACATTGTTATAGTATCATTAACAAACCCACAGATTTCATTCAGGTTTTCCTAGTTTCCACTAATGCCTTTTCCATGCTAGGAGCAATCCAGGGAACCTCACTACCTTAACTTCCCACGTGGACTCAGACCCCACTGGTGTGTGATGATTCTTCGGTGTCTTTCAGTTCTTTGATACTTGAAGAGAGCAGGCTGGTGTTTGCAGAACATTCTTTGACTTGAGTTCTTGGTTATTTTCTCATGATTTGACAGGACTCATATCTTGGGACCCACAGACCTGAGGACCCTTCTTTCTGGAGGGTATACTGCTTCAGTATACCTTATTATCACTGGCAATAGCTGCAATCATTTGGTGAAAATAACTCCTGTTTACTGTTTTTCTTTCTTCATACTCAATTTAATGAATCACTTGAGCCTATAGAGAAAACTATCAGTCCCTTGGTATAAGATCAAATCATCTCAGTAATTAAGATACATTTGGGGAGAGATACTTTGAGGATATAAAAGTATCTTTTCCTTTTTTTTTTTTTTTTTTTTTTTGGCAGAACCGAGGATTGAGCTCAGGTCCTTGCGCTTGCCAGGGAAGCGCTTATTCCACTGTGCCATCTCCCAGGCCCCCCTTTTCTTTTTTTAAATTTTGCCCATTTTCTTTAAAACAAACTAGTACTTCTTCCCTGTAGCACTCATTCCCGTAGGGTTATTGTGCTGCTTTTATTTCCCTCATTCCTACATTTGTTGATTTGGATTTCTCTGTAAGAATGGCTCTATCAATACTTGTTTTAAAACTCAAACTGCTCCATTTTTTGGTAACTTAAATTTCTTTTGGGTTATTTATGAATACGTCACCATTTTTCTATCTATCTATATCTATCTATCTATCTATCTATCTATCTATCTATCTATCTCTCCATCTGTCGTCACCATCTATGTATTTATTGTACGTCCTTACATTCTAGCATCATAACATGCCTGCTCTGAATTCATTTTTTTAATTTTCCCTGCCATGTTTCAGAATCAGCCATTTCTTCAAAGACTCCTGGCTACATCTATTGGAGAATGGTGCTAAGCATCATGATCTGAGTGCTAGTAGTAATACTTGCCACTAATAGGGAGGTAATACTTCCAAACTTAGCAGACACAATGAAGAAATGTATAGATTTCTATTAGCCCAAGTGTACATGTGTATCTATATTTATCACACACACACACACACACACACACACACACACACGAGTTTACTTTGATAGTTCCCACTTTACTCATTCATCGCAGTGCTCATCCTACCATATGTCTGTACTTACATAATTCTTTTGCAGTGGAAAAGCTAATTTTCATTATTTTAATATATTATCTTTTTGTTCTACTGTAGTACACATTTAATATACTTTCAGAATACTACTTTCATAATCCAATAGACAATGAATTTACTGGCTATGGCATAATTTTTAGTTTTAGTCTGATAGCATCAAATCAGAAGACAATTTTAGAAGTCTCCTTACATCAGCTTCTTTCTTCCAAACTCATTTCAGTGTTGTGTGATTCTACACAGTCAGACACATTTCTGAGTCTTTATTCTTTCTTGGCTTTTCATGATAACCTGCTTTATTTAAAAATTTGCTCCCTTTCCAGCCAGAACCCGCTCTGGTGTATGAGACTTTCTGCCTGCTTGCCCTCTTTCAAGATTCCTTTCCAGCCAGAGGCCAGGCCCCACTTGCATGAGAGTGGGCCTGCTCGCCAACTCTCTGGACGCCTTTCCAGCAAGTATCCAGGCCTGGCATGTGTGTGGGACCATCTGAGCATTCATGGGAACCTCCTCCAACAGACAGGTGGGACCCTGTGACAGAACTCCATGCAGAGAGGCTAGGGGCCAGACCCACTCAACTAATCCAGGAGCTGAACATCTTGCCAGAAGGGCACAGCAGGTTCACTTCCATAGGCTGCAGCAGGAAGAAGCTGAACACAGCAGCCAGACCCAAGCCAGGCAATCAGGATAAGTTCAGACTTGGTAGATCTGGACCCAGCAAGCGGAGACACTTTGCTGAATGCTGATCTATGAGAGCATTCTCTCTCTTTCTCTCTTGATCCAGAGAGAGTACAACAGGTAACCAGGGTGAACTGGTCTGCCTGGAAGATCCCATGTACATCAAGGGGAGATGATCAGACAGAACTTAGAGGGAACTAACTTAAATACAAATTTCCAACTTAATATCTGCTTAGCTACACAAAAATGATGTTTGCTTTTATGGTCTAAAATACAAACCCATTAGTCACAAAGATTTGTCAACTGTTAAATATCACTATCCATTATTAGTGCTCCATATTATAGTTCTGTAAATACAAAACTATAACTGCCTTAATCATATAATCTCTTTTGGGTAAGAATTTTAGTAGGTGCTAAGGTCATAACTGCACCAAAGCTCTACACCAAAGGTCAGAGGACAGTGCTATACAAAATGAAAAAGAGAAAGAGCAAAATGCATTCTCAGGCTCTGAGCCCACTCAGAACAAATGTAGGTGACAGCAGCATAGAAGAAAGTGGAAATCAGACACCTGAAATCTCTGAAATAATATCATCTGAAGTAAAGAAACAACTGCAGAAATGTACATAGGAAATAAGAACAGGAATAATCTCTGAAGTAAAAAAAGAAATGGTAATTATAGTGGAAGAATTACTAAGTTCTTCTAAAGAAGACACTGATAAAAAATAGAAGAGGATAGAAAAATTATGGAATCCTTGAATAAGCAATATAGGAAAGAAATAGAATGCATGAAGCAGATTCAAAGTGATATGTAGGAAATAAAACCTCAATCTCAAGCTAGCAAAACTGAATGAACGTGAACATAAAGCTTAGGATCTTGAAGACACCATTGCAGCTAGTGAAAATGTAAGAAAAGATCTCTTAAAAACAACTAGGATGCAGGAAAAAATAATTCAACATCTGTAAGATAATTCAAAGATGAACAACATATGACTAATAGGCATCAGTGAGAAAGAAAGAGTCGATACAAATGATATAAAAAGAATATGGGCAGATGTAATAGCAGAAAATTTCCCAAATATGGGGAAATAATCTGACATTCAGGTAATCAAAGCACATAGAACTTCAAATAACATCAAACCAAATAAAATCACACCCAGACATATAATAATCAAGGTCCCAGAAATTCAGCATAAGAACAATATACTAGAAGCCACTAGAGAAAAGAAATGGATCACATTTAAAGGAAAACCAATCAGAATAATGGCAGAATTCTCTTCACAAACCATTAGGCCAAGAAGAGTATAGAACAAAGTACTTCAAGTCATTCAAGAAAAACAAATCCAAACCAGACTGATATGCCCTGCAAAGCTCTCTTTCAAGTATAATGGAGAAGTGAAATAGTTCTGTGACAAAGAATAACTAAAGAAATTCAGGATGACAAAGCCAACTCTACACAGTCTTCTAACAGATATCCTACAGAGGGACCAAAATGACCATAGCTCCACAAATGAGAATGGACATAACCCAACAAATAGGGCAAACAATTGAACACAGGAAAAAAGAGGAATTCAACAGCAGGTAACATCAATTATGAAGAAATGCATCTAAATTATAACCATCAATGTAAATAGACTCAATTCACCAATTAAAAGAAATAGACTGGCAGAATAGATTAGGAAGCAAAATCCAACAATATGCTGCATACAAGAAACACACTTAACTCATCAACAAATTCATAGCCTGAAAGTCAAAGGATGAAAAAAAAAATACCACATGCCCCAAGACCTCAGAAAAAAGCAGGGGTAGCAGTCCTGTTCATAGACAGTCTGAACTTCAAACCAAGAATGATCAAATGGAATAAAGAAGGCTACTACATACTGGTTAGGGGAAAATAAAAGAGGAAGATGTAACAGATATATATATATATATATATATATATATATATGTATGCACCAAACATGGGAGCACCCAACTATATAAGACCAATATTAATGGACAAGAAAAATCTAATATCCAATACTGCAATCTGAACAGGTGACATTAACACCCCCTTATCCCAAAAAGATAGGTCAAGCAGATGAAAAATTAGCAAAGATTTAGCAGAACTGAACCAGAGCTTGGAACAAATGGACTTAGTGGACATATACAGAATGGTCCACCCAACCACAGCTGAATACACATTCTTTTCAGCTGCACGTGGGACATTGTCTAAAATGGACAACATACTAGTCCATAGGTCATGCTTAAGTATATGCAAGAAAACAGAAATTATTCCATGTATATTATATGACCACAGTGCAATGAAAATGGAAATAAATGACAAAAGAAACCAGAAAAAACCCACAAATACATGGAAATCAAACAACACCCTCCTCAGCAACCAATGGGTTACAGATGAAATTAAACAAGAAATTAAATAATATGTACAATTCAATGAAAATTCAAGCACAACTTATTGGAATTTATGGGATGCAATGAAAGCAGTTTTTTTTTTTTTGGAACTGGGGACTGAACTCAGTCCCTTGCAATTATCAGGGAAGTGTTTATTCTAATGAGCCATCTCTCCAGCCCCTGAAAGCAGTTCTTAGAGGGAAATTTATAGCTGTGAACTCACACCTTAGGAAAACAGAATGGGAAAACATAAATATCCTAATGCTGCACCTCAAACATCTAGAAAAAGAAGAGCAAACCAAACCTGAAGACCAAAGACAAGAAGAAATCATAAAGATTAGAGCAGAAATTAATGCAATTGAGACAAATAAAGAAATGCAAAAAATTAATGAATCAAAACGGTGGTTCTTTGAAAGATTAAATAAAATTAATAAGTCCCTAGTTAACTTCATCAAAGAGGAAAGAAAAAACTCCAATTCAAGCAATAAAGAATGAAAAGTGTGAAATTACCACAGACCCTGTGGTAATTCAGAAGATCAGCAATAGCTATTTTGAAAATCTTTCCTCTCACAGAACTGAAGACACAGAAGAAATGAACAGATACTCTACTTAGCTTATTTATAATTAATTAGGGCTTAATGCAGTTAAGCAAATTGTCTAAGATTGCTCAGTGGTAGAATTGAATATACCACTCAGTTAGTGGTTGCAACTCATTGCAGATGATTGAGAGGTACTTGGGAGATGATCGACTTCCTTCCTCCATAGTCCATCGTATAGGATGGAGTGTCAGGAAATGCTTTTGACAACAGTTTATATTTAAACTGAACCTCACAAGAATTAGAAATAATTTAGTACTGGATAAGGTCAGAGAGTGGGCTGCAGGGAGAAAGGATTTTCTGAGGCATAAATTTTCTGAGGTGCAAGAATATTATAGGAAATATTGTTTACATATCTGAAATTCTATGAATTGGCTACCATTGTGTTCTGTGGCTATTTTGTAATATAACGATTTCACTGACAATGATTATTTTTAACTTTTGTTCTAAGTAAGTTTCTGTAGCATGTAATTTCAACAATTATTGACATTAATCACCTCACAATGAATATTACATTGTAAATTTCAGTAGAATAAAAAAATGGTGTTGGAAAAACTAGCTCTCTACATTCCAAAAGCTAAAACTTGACTTGGGTCTATCATCATGTACTAAACTAAAGTCAAAATGGATTAAATATCTAAGCATTAAAACAGAAACACTAAATCTCCTGGAAGAGAAAGTAGGTGGAAATCTTGAAGGAATAATAAATAGTAGGCAAACATGTAATGAATAAAAATCAAACAGCATAAAAAATACATGAAAGAATAAACAACTGGGAAATCCTCTTACTGAGAAGGTTCTGCACATCAAAAGAAATCACCAACAGACTGAAAAGACAACCCACAAATTTTGAAAAACTCTTAACTAATAAACACTCAGACAAAAGGTCTTCTATCTGGAATTTATAAAGAACTAAAACACTTTAGGGCCCCAAAATTTAAAGACCCAATCCAAATATGGACATCCTAGATGAATACACACTTCTAAGAGGAAAAATACAAGAAGCAAATAAATACATGAAAAAATGCTCCACATCACTAGCCATCAATGAAATGCAAATTAAGCCAACACTTTGATACCATCTCACACCAGAAAGAATGGTGATCATAAAGAAATCATCCAACAACAAGTGTTGGGGAGGCCGTGGGGGGAAAGGATCCCTTCTCCACTGCTGGAGGGAATGTAGACTGGTGCAACCATTAGGGAAATCAGGGTGGAGACTCCTCAAAAAACTAGGACTGGAAATCCCATTCAATCCAGCTATCACCCTCCTGGGAATTTTCCCAAAAGAACTGAAAAAATCATGTCATAGTGATATATGTGTGCCTATGCTTATAGCAGCACAATTTGTGATAGCAAAATCTTGGAAATAACCAAAATTCCTGTCACCTAAGGAATGGATAAAAAAGATGTGGTATTTTTATACAATGGAGTATTACTCAGCCATAAAGAAAAATAAACTCGAAGTCTTCATATGTAAGTGGATGTAACTTGACAATATACTCATAAGTGAAATAAGCCAAACATACATATAAGTATCATATTATCTTCCTAGTGTAAGAATTCAAAAGAAGAAATAAAAATTGAAAGGTATTACATAGTTAAATAGAAAGAGAGAACTTAAGGATTAAACAATGAAAAGAGAGAAAGGAGAAAAGTTAGGAAATGTGGCAGGGAAAAACCATATATTTATATGCAGAAGATGTTTAAGGCAATGATCCTAAGAATCTCCAGCAGGTTTTTGAAAATAGCAGTTTCACCCTGCCTAACTCTGCTGATATCTGTGAACTGAGCAACTACAGTGAGGATAGTAATGTGTATACTAAAACCATGCTTGAAATACCTGTCATTTTAGTCTTCTAAATGTGTACTGCTTCTAATTTCATATCAATTATTGCTATATTCACTTTAACATATGTGCTCATAAAAAAAGGTAATACAAGAAAAGAAACAAGAAAAAAAGGTCATAGGATTGTCCTGCTACAATGTTGTATATGGTTTTATTTTTAATTTTTGTATAAAAATGTGTTTTGTTCACATTCTATATGGATTTAAATTCTAGAATAGCCATGGTTGCTGGAAAACAGCAGTTCCGTGTTATTTCTAAGGCATTTGATATTCAGACAGGTAGTGATGTTAAGCTCAACTGCCTCTGTTACAGGGTAACAATTTAATTAAGCTTTTTTTCTGGAGAATTAACAACTGCAGTTTGCAGACCAAAAATTAGAAAAATAGAAGGGCTACAAGAATAGCCAATATTTTGGCCCTAGCCCTACAAGGTCAGTGATGATTCAGGATATAAGACAACCTGTGCTGTGACATCCTGCAACTCAGTGGTGTCCCAAAGTTTCTGATCAAGGAGATTATGGGACCACAGATGGAAGTGATTGATGATGTATAATGCACCTAAGGAGCGTCCCCTAGAGAGAAAACATTCTCTCAGTCTTTCACAGAGAGCAAATTGGTCAAGCAATGGCTGCCACTCATCCACATGGCTGACACTGACAAAGGGTCTACAAACTGCTGTACAGGGTTTAAGGGTAAATCCTGAGGGGATTTGACTGACCTTGTCAGATAAAATAGTCACATTTTTGGTTTTATAGGTCTTGCTTTACCTTGGTCTTAACCATCTAGCCAAAAAGTATAATCACAGGGTATAAAAAGTAAAGCCATATGAATATGCTGAGCTGTAAAAAACTCAAGTCAACAACTTCTGACAATTGCCAGTTTTGCTGATAACTCACTACTATTATGGACTATTGAACTACATTGGGTTATTTTTCTGAATTCAAGTACCTACAATCTTTAGCCTGGCTTCAAGTATGAAAATGTCCTTTAAAGACTTCTCCAAATACAGCTTCTCTAACTGCAGTGGTACACCCATCTCTGACAAAACAAAACAAAAAAAGGACGTATGTTGGCAACCATGAAGCTAAGAAATTCATCAAATATGTGTAGGTGGGACTTGGCCCAGTGCCTAAAGCAAACAAGCTACCTCCCTCCTGAGATGAACATCCTGCCTGGTTAAGGTTAGCTGTCAATTGCTAGACCTAGTGTCAAGTGCTACTAACTTTACAGAAGCGTAAATAAAGGACTGTTTTGTTGTGAAAAAAATTAGAAAAAAATATATGTATACACAAGAGAGTTAGGATAGATATACAGATACTTTCTCTTTGTTGAGAATAATAGTTTGTACTAATACTGTCTAGACAAGATATCATGTATCCATCTTGTCCTCTGAACAACTACTATGAAGACAATATGCAATGTATTAATTGTTGTAAACATCCTACTAACCTGTTTTGAGAATTTCATTGCTATTGTATCTTTATTTCTAATTAAAATGAATAAAAAATTTAAAAAAAGAAATTATGCCACAATAAAAAATCCAGTATCTATAGCTACTATAATTGTGGTAAGCTTATAATGTTTATAGCCCAAGAAACATATGAATAAAAATATGTAATATTTCTCTTAGGTGTGAAGTATTATTTAATGAGAAACAGGTACTTAATCTACCGGCCCTACCCCCAGGGTGCACTGAGATGGTGATTGAGACTGGGCGTGGTAGTGCTTGTGTGTAATCCCAGGTCTTGGGAGACTAAACAGGCAGATCACTAGGAGTCTGTTCTAGTAGAGAGACCATGAACACCCTGTAGACCCTTCCCTAAAAAATACAAAAAAAAAATTTACGTATGATAAAGTTAATCTACCGTGCTGTACATTTCAGTGAGTTTTGACAAATACAGAACTATAAATCCTCTACAATGCAGATCAATTCTATCACTCTAAAAATGAACAGCCAACTCTTTTGAAAGAAAAAAATAGACAAAACAATAGCAACGCAAGGCTTAATCATAATTATCAAACACACACAT
The DNA here is from genome assembly GCF_000260255.1 of Octodon degus. NCBI lineage: Eukaryota > Metazoa > Chordata > Mammalia > Rodentia > Octodontidae > Octodon > Octodon degus. Next base: position 9,647,006 of record NW_004524633.1, read on the forward strand.
GAATCATGAGCTGGTCTGGGTCTTGATTTTACTCTATTCTCATCCCAGTTTTGCATGGAGTATATTAAACAACAAAGCACATTTGACTGTACAGAGCTCTCCACACTTAAATCTCATACACTGCAAGATAGTTGAGATTATCATTCTGGTAAAGTAAATCTTCAGACATTCTAAGTGCTGTGATATTTACTGGTGTTCAAAGGACTTCTAAGCTTTAGGAGTGGACCTGCTTTTTAAAGCTTGTGTTCTATCATTCCCCTATTGGTTACTACGTTCTCTCTGTTATCCTGATGTTTAGGTTGTCACCCTGTAGCACTACTTACTAAGAATCTATACAACTGATGGTGATGACCATCACAATCACCAAAATTCATAACTTCTGAAGAACTTTTAGGCTCCATGCGTGCATAATTCACAATGATCCTGAGACATATTACTGAGACTTATTACAACAATCTTTATACTCACAGTTGAGCAAACTAAGTTCTCAGAGATTATTTTAAGGATAAAAAATGTTAATTAATGGCAGAACTAGGACTTAAACTCAGATCTTTCCCACATATTTTATTATTCCTGTTATCTATATTGACGTTGTTTGGTGCTGCCAAAGGAGAAAACAAATAAAACTAACACAGGGCCTCAACATGTCCTATGCACTGTGTAGCTTTTCACAATACCTCATCCAATTTGCTGTCATCCTTTGAATTCTTTATGATAAATACTATGAGCTGAGGACACTAGCACCATGAGAAGCAGAAGGAGGCTCCAAAATTCATCTAAAAATTTTACTTCTCAACTGTGGAAGTACACATGAAATTTATTTCCACTAGATCACACTGAGATTTTTGTCAGGATGATTGATATTATTTTGTCTCTCAAATCTGACAATTTGCATTTCATATAGGTGACACTTTCGTGCTATGAAGGACTGTGGTGGATTGCCAACTGGGGGTCAGGTTGTTACACCCAGATGAACTGAACAAGTATGGTGCTGGGAAGGAGAAAGGCTCTTAGGGAGCTGTTGGTTCTCTTGGAGGAGCTCATCATGCTGGCTTTCCTGATGAACTCAGCTGTTCTCATCATCAAAGAAGCTTAGGATTTTGTAACGGAGAATGGCTATGGTTCATTTTGGGGTAGGATTGCTTTCTGTCTCCAGAGGGAATATGGGGAACGGCTCAGTCTCCTGGAGAAGCTCATTGTGCTGGCTTTCCTGACAGGAGTTCAGCTGTCCTCATCATCAGAGGAGCTTGGGACCTCACTGTTGCTGAGGATGGCTGTGGAAGCTTTCAGGATAGTTCTCATGCTAACTTGAGCATTGCTTCCTGGCTCCAGCTCAGATCCCTCAGCCTGCTGGCACAGATCCTTCATCCTGCTGACACAGACTTTCTAGCTTCCGCCACTGACCCTTGGGTCTTCCCAGGGCTGATCCACACAACAGAGGCCTGCACGAGACATTGTCATGGGCTCTGGATCTTCAGCTGGACTCATGCAGGACCTCATTGTGTGATCCCTCAGCTGGAGTCTTTAGTCTTTAGGGTGTGGACAGATTCCTGCACTCATATTGCAAATGACCCTTTGGATGCCTATCATAAAATAATCTTGTAAAATATGTATCCTGTATTGTATCATTCTCCTTGCAGACCACAAACTACAACAAGCGCAAATCAAGATTCTAACAGTCATTAAAAGTACATAGCATAGATAGAATTCACCCCTTCCCTTCCTTGAAGTGGAAAAGAGTTTCCAGATTTTGGGTTTCTATCTTTTTGAAAGATAGACAAAAAGAGAAAATTTCCAACCACTTCAATAAAGAACGCATTTTATCTTTCTAGATATAACTGAATTTGAATCAGCCTCTAGTTCACAGTAGTTTACAATTTCAACAAGCTGTTTAATGATATCCTTAGACTACATTTTATGTTCACCAGAAAGAAGAAACTATCTCACCAGTTTGGATTAACGATCAAATACAAAATATACATGAAGTCTGTGCACATCCATCTTAGGAGTCGTCTTGGGATTGGGTCTTAGGCAGGCAATGTTCATCCTCACTAAGCCATTTAGAAAGCCCCACCCTATTAGCCAACCAGGAAATCACAGGTTTATCATGGGCATCATTTAGGCAGATCTGTAGCAAACATCCACAGTGATAATAATGATAGATTTTGTTTCTGCTGCATTTTTCTTGTGGCAGCAAGAACTAAACCCAAGGCTTGGTCATGCTAACAAAGAAAACTTATCTTGACTCTTGTTTTCATTTATTATCCTCTTTTTTTTAAAAAAAAAAAAAAACAAAAACAAAACAAGCATTTACTTAAGAGATAGTAGAGTAATAATTGATATGACATTGGAAGCAGTACTTATTTAGAAGACCAGAATGACAGGCATTCATATTTAAATGGCAATGGAATATCCATCTCTGACAAAACTAAACAAAAAAAGGGGATACAAATGAAGGACCATCTTGTATCTGTATATACAAAATAGTTAGGATAGATATACAGCTACTTTCTCTTAATTCAATGAGAAGAAAGATTTGTACTAACAGTGTTTGGACAGGATATCATGTCTGCATCTTGTTCTATGAATAACCACTATGAAGACAATAATATATCATGTATTAATTATTGTAACTGTCCTCCTAACCTGTTTTGAAACAGTATCATTGCTATTAGTTTCTCAATAAAATTAATAAAAAACGAAAACTTATGTACAATTGGGCCCCATCTCTAGGCAGTGTAGTTAATAATTTTGACTCCATATTTAAATTTTCCAATAGTAAAATGATAATACATCTTGATTTACCTGAGATAATCCTCTTATATTTTTTTCTTTTTTCTTTTTTTTTTTTTTTTTTTTTTTTTTTTCAGAACCGGGGATTGAACTCAGGCCCTTGTGCTTGCCAGGCAAGCGCTTATTCTACTGAGCTCTCTCCCCAGCCCCTATTTTTTTCTTTTTGAAGGAGAAGGAAAAATATCAAAATAAAGCATTAGAATCTGTCCTACCAATTTGGTTTGAAACTGTCTCATTGCTATTTGTTTCTCAATAAAATTATGGGAAAAAATAGAAACATTAGAAATGATAGAAAACATTAGAAATGATAGAAAATTTCACTAAACAAAATGATAGGAATTCCACAATAGGTGTTACATTGTGTATTGCTGTCTTCAATTTTGCTGTTCAGATTACCAGATATAATCATGCAAAACTGGGACAAAAATTAAAAAGAAGAAAAAAAATAACTAGAGGTCATACTCATAAGTGAAATAAATCAGACTCACATGTGCAAACACGATTTTGACATCCCAGTGTAAGAAACTGAGGGAGAAAATAAAATCCAAAAAGGTACACCAGATACTGTGAAAGGGAAAGAATCAGTTTGAAGGGAAGGAATAACTGGGATGATGGAAAAATGAAGCAAAAAGAAAGAAGCAAGGGAATATATATATATGCATATGCACAGTATATTTTGAATAATTGTACTGATTTCTATATATTGAAAAAGAAATTTAAATGAGGCCCCCCATTTTACTCTCAAATACTTCCCAGTTGAAGGACAAATAATATGATCGTACTGGTTAAAAATATTTTTTTTCCTTGTACACATTAGTTATATAGTATTTTAATCTTAGAGATAAAGAAACACACTTACTGCACTGGGTAAAACTTATGTGCTCAGTTCAGCTTGTCCCATGTCAATTTCAAGTCAAAACTGGATGGACAATCCTCAAAATTTGGTATAAATAAAGTCAAGCATTAGAAGAAAAGTCACTGGAAATGGAAATAGGCACTTGGTTTCTGGCAGAGTTGCTTTTCACATAACAAGAGTCTAAAAGCAGAGTACTGAGAGTCTTATTTACTGAATAACATGGATTTCTAGAGTTTTCAGGGTTGGACACATGGCTAATGTGTCCTTTCAGTATCTGTTCTGCCTACATCAAAAGGAGAAAAAAAGATGACAAGAAAGATTTTTAAAGCTTGTTTCATGAAAACCCATCAGGCATCTTTCATTACTCGCTAAGGTGAAGAAGATTGGTACGGTCATGTTTGCTAGTGTTTTTTTTTATTATTAATTTTATTGTTTGCCAGCGTGACTAGACACATGAGTGGCCATCCTTTGGACTCAGCAAGTACAAGCCCTTCTTTAGAGGCAGTTTTTAAATCTGTTCCCTGCTGGTTTGTAGACAGTGGTGAAATCAGGAGCAAAGATGCACTAATGATAAATTCTTGAGGTTCCTTGTATTTTCCCATGGCTAAAAAGCTTCCTAGTGCAAGACAGTTTTCAGGGGTGTGGTTCCAGTTGTCATTAGAAACAGCACACTTTACTTGGTAAAATAATAATAATTATGCCTGGCAGTGAAAATAAGTCTTTTCCAGAAGAACTTACTCTATTTTGCTTTTTTATCATTATCTTGACATACATTCTAGAGCATAAATTTCCCTAGAGAGAGATCTTATTTTTCTCCAAAGCAATGTACATGAATCTCTAGTTTCTCCTTGGTGCTTTTTTGGTTCCAGAAATGGGACCGCAAATCCAGTGCAGCACTTGTCATTGCCTCCATCATGTACTAGGCAGAAAGAGCCCATTTTCCCTCCTCTGAGGTCTCATAATCATTTTTATTCTAATGTTCAAGACATTTTCAGCTAAGCAGCCTTAGAACTGTGAGTAAATCTATAATACATCTATAAACTCAAGCACAAGACTTGCTTCTTGCCTTTTTTCTACCCTTTCTCTCTCTCTCTCTCTCTCTCTCTCTCTCTCTCTCTCTCTCTCTCTCTCTCTCTCCTTTCTTTCTGATATCACTTACCTATAAAAATTGCTGTAGGGATCTGAAAGAGTAAATAAAATCTGAAAAGTAGAAAGATACTGTGAAAGAGAATGAATTTGTTCAATGGAAAGGAAAGACTGCAACGAGGAAAAGGACAAAGGAAAGAAGGGAGAAAGATATATTTATGTGCACATGCAGGATAATTTGGAAAACTGTACTGCTGATTTCTGTGAGT
>NW_004524633.1:9652434-9663574 GCF_000260255.1 Octodon degus
GAGCTGGCCACACACACACACACACACACACACACACACACAATAAAATGTTAAAATAAAAAAATTAAAAAAAATAAAGGAAGGATAGTGTGTATGTGACAATAGCCATGATTTAGAAGAAAAATACAATTCATTCTTTTAAACAAGACTCTCCAATGTTTTTCAACCAAAGACATGGATGTAGGAAATTCCTGGGCTATTCAGCTGAGTCTGGAGAGTTGAAGAGCTTTCTCCTGTTTTCCTTAGGCCCTTTGCAGAGGTAGAGCCCCAGTTTGCTTGTCTTTTGGTAGGTCATGTTATGGTGACAGTCAAAATCTCGTGGATTCCAACAGGAAATTGTGTTTCTTGTTCCTTTATCTTGTTGATTGCAGTTCAACTGCTGTTCTGCTCCTGTCTTACGGTCTTTTTGTTCTAGGTCCAGGGTCAAAGCATATCATTTACCTGGCTCACATCCTTCTTTTGGCCGAGGGACTCTAAAACTAACAATTAGTTCTTGGTACTTCTCAGAGGTGGAAGTGTCACATCTCCCATTTTATTGGATAAAACAAGTCACATGACCAATGATGTCAGTGCGAGGGAAGCATCCCACAGTAGTTGGAAAGGAGTAGAGATACATAAACCTTTCTGAGGTAGATAAGTGAGTATTTGCGAATGGTAATAGCCCTTCAGATAGAAATATGTTTGCTTGTTTCTAAAAGCTGTGTCCCACAAACTATATCAGAATAGAGGGAGAGGCTCACCTTCTACTTGTTGTAGCCAGGGAATTTATGTTTCCTGGTAACTCTGGGAGATATCTAATCTTCTGGAAAACTGTACATGTAGATTTTGCCTGGGTGCTGACATGTTAATGGCCAATGCATGAACCCAAGAAATGGCTGATTTTTTCCCGCAGCGCTTTTATGTTGCTTTGCACCTGAACTCTCTGAGTTAGATCAAAGGAAACCCTCAGAGCGTCGCTGCAGAATAATGTTCTAAATGTCGACATAATTTTAATTACAGACCAAGCTTAAATGGATAATTTACAATATACTCCAATCATACAGAGGGAGAGTAAATTATCATCCATTATTGACTGAAAGAACTGGAAAGACAAATAAATGGTTACAGGTTTTTACTATCATTTTGAGAACAAGAAGACCATAAAAATGGTAGAACTGTGAACCACAAAAATATCGGAGCAAGATTCTTGTTGTTTCACTTTTTTTTGTTATACTGTCTTAGTAGAGGTAAGTATGAAACCAGCTACAGAGCACATTTCCCCATGGGAAACATTGCCTTTCTAGTGTAAAAGAAGGTGAAGAATTTAATCAATAATTTTTAGCATTTGAGAAGCAGTAGTAGTGGTTGAGAAAGAAAAGGGAGGCTCACTGCATCCGGCCGAAGTTTGGAGGACTTGTCCCAGCAGGCTGACACATGACAAGCTGCAAATGATACACTGCTGGTGTCCTTTGTCCTGACTCTAGGTGACAGATGACTCTATAGGCACACATATTGGGGAAAATCAAGGTAGAAAGTCCAGCATCACAAAATAAATGTGTGCTATGCTTGGAGATGGAAGGATACAGGGAAAAGTGCTCAACGTTTTTCTCAGTGCCTCTACAATTTCAATTTGAAACTTTAGTTTCACATCAGGTATTTTCAAAGATGCCGAATCTCCAGACTGAAAACATTAAGATTTTATTTTAACAAGTCCCCAGGTGATTTGCCTGTATGTTCAAGTTTTCAAATCACCACTTCAGGATGACTAGATCCTTTCTAGGAAATGTGTGTATAGTATTTACACAATACTCACTACACACCTACAGCTTTTATTTCCAAAGTTCAAGAGCTAAACAACTTAGCATCGAGTCCCAAACACTGGCTAAAATTTACACACATAAGCAAGTAGTGGATTAAGGATTGGGGATCAGTTTTGTGACTTCACAATCTTTATTTCCTCTGCCTTCTTTTCTGAATTGTATTTAATTTTCATGGTTGCCAAGAATTAGGGAACATAAAAGCCCTTCTTTGTTAGCACCTCAGTTCTTTTACAAATCCCAGTGCCTTCTGGACCCACGTTCTTTCTCCTCTTCCTTTAGTATTCACAACTACAAAGATACATTTTAGGCACAAATACAGACAACCACAACCCATACACAAATCCTCAAAAATGTAATCATAATTCCCACTAACAGTTCAAGGAAAATGTTTATGGACAACTATGGTTTATTAATTCTGGATGTCAACATTTTATGAAAAACGTGAAAATAATAATGTATTTATAACTGCCCCACAAACTTAAAACCAGACTACATGGATCATAATGCCATCACTGTCTCAGAGCTATAAAGAGCTTTAGAGAAAATCTGATCCATTCCCTGAGACTATGGGTGACTTTCCAAGCTCCTCTGCCCTTGGTTAAAATCCAGTTTTTCTAATTCTCGATTTAGGGTGCATCCATTTCTTCTAGGTATCATGCATCCCCAAGGGAAGTTAAGAGTGACAGCCATCAGCAATCACTGTGGGGACACACATCCTGCACAGCATTTGGGTGCCAAATACTGGGACCAAGCTCCTCGGAACTCCTCTTCCCAAAGCAGCCAGTGGTCCATCTCTTGAGAGGTAACTAGGTAGAATAAAGCAGGCACAAAGCAAACACTCCCTATCAGGTCCTGGGATGAAGACATGCTTTCACGGCTTTGAGCCTTTCTATGAATTCTTTCCAAAAGCAGGATTGGATCAGATTTCCACTGAGCCCCTACTTGACTTAATCCTTGGCTTGGGGTTGCAACAGAATTAAGGCATATTCAGAAGTAAAGAAAAGGAAAAATGAACAGCTGGAGTTTGTGTGCTTCTGCCTGCTTCTGTGTATGTATACACAATAGTTTAAGCCTGGCTAAGACTTTTATGATTCATGTCATTTCTTGTACACAGACTTCAGCTCAGTTCTTAGTGGTTTGCAGTAATAACCTATTTGCTTAGCAGGGAAAATAAGTGTCTCTCCCTTTGATTGCCAAGATTGTGCTGGCCTCTGTGTGGTGCACATTTCGTCACTAAGAACTCAGGTCCTCTAAAGAGGACACAGCAACAAGTCCTGGCCTGCAGACAGGAGCATGCAGAGAGTGCCAGCTGACGCTTCCGGTTCTTCGCCAGGTATATAGAAAAGAGAGGAAAAAGAAATGGCACATTCACTTAGAAACAGAAAGGAGACATGAAATAAATATTATGGAGGAACGGGAGGGTGAAACACCAGAAAGCAGAGAGCAATATTGGGGTAAAGGAGTCACAGCAGGCTGGTGTTTAGGTCCTCCTAACCTTTTTAATTGATTTATAAAATTCTAAAATTTTGTAAATTTCTTTTAGGAAATTCGGAGTTTTGCTGACCTATCTGCATATAGAAAACACACGATAAAATTGCATGTTGCGATTTACCACAGTGGCATACCCAGAAAGCCATGTGAAGAAACGAACCGAGCCGGGTTTTTGCCGCCTTAGTCAGACAACACCGAAGATTTTTGGCAACCCTGAGAGGTGAGGAAATGGGCACAGAATCAACTCCCCCAAGTCTCTAGAAGGAAACGACTTTGCCAACTCCTTGATTTGGGACTTCTGGCTCTTGAACCACGACAGAATATATTGCTGTTGTTCTGATTCTTTAAAGTTAAAAATAGTATTAAAAATCTATACACCTAAGATATTTTGCGTCATCCTCCACGAGAGCATGCTGAAGTGGTCGATGCACACCTGCTTCCTCGTTCCCAAATCCCTACTCTGTGAGGTTGATATTCTGTCCTGCAGATTAAGTAGCACCAATTAAGGAACAAAGTTGGATTTGAACCCAGGACTCTCTAGTATAATTAGACATGACTTAAAACAGAGATCAGCCAGATTTGCCTGTGAAGAGTCAGCACGGGAGGACTTGGGGCTACGTGTGGTAAATGATCACTTCTCTGCCAGTCCTCAGCTCTTGTCAATTGCCATAGAACTCATATAAGCAAGCCAGCAAGGCTCTGTTCCGGTGAAACTTTATTTTTTAATCCTGAAATTTGAAGTTCATATGATTTTCATGTGTCCAGAAATATTATTCTTTTGATTTCTTCAAACACAAACAAATATAAAAGCCATTCTTAGCTCATGGGGCAGACAGAACAAAACAAAGACAAAAACAAGCAGAACCAAGCAGAAGTTGGGTGTTGCTTCTTGCCTTTACTATCGCAGAGAGAGCGGGCTAGCCGTAAAATAAATCCTGTGAAGAAGACTAAAACACATACTGTAGTATGATACAAGGTTTTTACTTGATTTGTAAAATTTGAAAACAAACATTTCATGTTAAGTGTCTTTCTGCTTTTGGAGGGATTACATTTCAAGGAAAAATTGCAAGGAAGTGGCATGTCTTTTTCAGCACTGGTTGCAAGTCTTTGTGCTCTACAATAGTGTGAGAATCATGGTTAATTAGCAGTAAGGTCATCTAGGAGAAACGTGCGTGTGAGGTTTTGTGTAGAAAAGATGTGGGTGGGGGTTGGAAGGAGGGAGGCCTTATGGCTCCTTATCCCGTGGGGTGTGTTCCAAGATGCCGCCCACATGACCCCAATGCAGACACTACTATTTCCTATAGAGACTCTAGTATGTCTGTTCCTATGCATGCACTTAACTATGATACAGTCCAATCTATAAACTAGACACATTAGGAGAATAACAACCAACATCACAATAGAACAATTATAGCAATATCCTGTGGTAAAAAATCTATTTAAAATTTATGGGAACTGTTTAGTTCTGGAATTTTCTATTTAATGTTATTTGGACTTGGGTTGAGTTTAGATAGCTGAATGCATGGAAAGCCAAATCATGGATGAAAAGGGATTACTGTATTGTGAAGTGACAAGGAGAATGTTATAGATAAAGGGCTTGCAGTCGCTAATCCTGAGGGACTTGTCAAAGAAGAGCCACTGGAGATGGAGGAAAAGCAGTTTACAAAACCTAATGTGAGGCGATCAGGAGAGATGCTAAAGAAGAACAGGACTAACAGCCACTTTGCAGCCAGGTGCTGGTCAGTAGGTCAGTCCTGGTCCTGGTCAGTTCTGCCTTCAAAGTATCTACAACAAGGTAATAAACCAGTTGACCTCAGCAAGAATGAAGGTCTCATTTTTTCCCCTATGTCTCATCAATTCAACGCATAACACAGCTATTCTTAGCGTAAGATGAAATGTCTAAGTTCCCCCCTCACTCCATATACCCCAGGTTGATAGCTTATGTCACCATAAGAATGGGACACCTGGAAGGGCTGTAGGTCCATTGGCTTGGCCTCCTGTACTTGATGGCACATACTAGCTGTGTCCTCACATGGTAGAAGGACAAATAACCTCTTCCAGGCCTCTTTTGCAGGGCAATAATTCCATGCATGTCTAATTGTTTACCAAGGATGCTTCCTCCTATTATATTGGGGTTAGGATTTTAACATAAACTTCGTTTTTATTTTTTTTTTTTGTTTATTTATTTATTTTATAGGGAGGGGTCTACAAGGTGTTTAGGGTCTCATTACTAGATCGGACTTGTAGTGATCCCCTTGTTTACAGCTTCCCAAGAGCTGGGATTACAGGCGCACGCCACCATGCCCCGTCTCTACTGCCATCTCAGTGTGCCCTGGGGGCAGGGCCAGCACTGGCAGGCCAGGGGATTGAACTCCCTGCACCTGCTTGCAGGAGCTTTAATCCACTGAGCTCTTCGGCAGGCCCTTAACATAAACTTAGAGTCAGCACAAACATTGGATCTTGATTCATTTGTAGGCAAACGGACGCTCCTTAAGACCATAATGTTAAATGAAGTAAATCAAACACACCAGCTTAAATGCTGCAGTTTCTCTTATATGAGATATACCAACTACAAGGAACAAAACAAAACATAGTAGGAAGTAGGGAGACAGATCTGTCTTAAATAGGAAGGAGATCGGGAGATGAAGAAAGGAAAATGAAAAGGTATGAAAAAAGGAATTAAATGTGATACCTACATGCACCCACTCCACACATGGAACATAAGTCATACGTGCTGCATGCATGAACTAGTAAAAATACATTTAAAATTCATTCTGGGCAGTCTGACTTTTTTGAGGACAATTGGAGGAAAAGACACAGCTCTGAGAAAAATGTCTCAATTTTATTCAGAGCAATGCAGACCCATGGCATTCTTTTCTTTTCAGTTGTTTTTCTTTCCCTTTTACCCCTACTTCTATCATATCCAAAAGCCATCTGCTAGAGATAAAAATTGATTAAGTATTGCAGAGTTTGGTGCAATTTCCAAAGTGTATTTTTTATATAGATTGTGCTATGAATGTAGAAGCTCAGCTTTAGAAAAATGGCTTGAGGGAAGATTGTGCCAAAAATGATATTTCTAGCAAAAGGTAGAAATTGATAAGAATTTTCTATTGCTGATGCTTTAATTTAATAGCTGAATTTTTTGAACAGTTGCATTTTCTAGTAATAATGTGTATATGAAGACTTCTGTTGATATTGAGGATAAAATTCAGGTAAACTGCATTTGCTCTACTATTTTTATTTTTATCGTATTCTGCATCACACAGTCTACATGTCATAAAATAATTAATTTTGTTTCACTGTTTATTCAAAGTATCAAAGTGCAGTATATCAGGAATGTCTGCTCCTCCTTTTTCCAAGTCAGCCGCCGAAACTCTAAACCTTTATACGATCATAGGAGAAGGTAGGGAATTTGAGAAATAGTTAGACCATGATGCTGGGGCCCTGGTGAAGCACATTATGTCCTCATAAAAAGGACTCCAGAGCATTCTCTCACACTTTTTCTACCATATAAGGAAGGACACAGCAGAAGTCAAGAGCCAGCCGGAATCCTGAAGGAGACACTCATCCAAACACAGTCATGCCGGCAGCCTGGTTCTGGGCTTCGGCTTCCACATCGATAGGATGCAAACTGTTGCGGTTAAGGAGCCACCTACTCTACAGTGCTGCGTCAGCGCAGCCTGATCTGACTGAGGCATCTGGGAGATGCAGCGTACAGTCTCAGGCCTCATCGAACACTAGCATTTCCATCTCTTCCACGGAATTGCACTGTGTACCAAGAGCGCTCTTTATTATCAGCTGAATTATTGCTTTTGAGAGCTGTTGTAAGGAAGCAGCTTTGTTAACTGTCCTGTGAGATGGGTCTCTTCGAAGAGGAGTAAACTCAGAGCGCCCCCGCTTAGATCTCAGGGTGTGACGATCGCTAATGAAGAATCCCGTCTGCCCAGTGGAGGCTCCGTGTACTCCTGGTGCTAGTGTTTCACTTTTGAGAGTTGCATTCAAACCTATGCTGAAAATCTGCAGCAGCAAGAGCAGCCAAAGGATTCCAGGCCCCGCTGAAGCCCTGGGAGGTCTGTCCCAGGAGACCAGGCTTGGAATGTAAAGCATTTACTTATTTTTTCATTATTAATCAACTACTTATTGAAGTTACTATGAGATAAGCCCTGAATATTAGATTTCCAATGGTAAATGAAACTATATAAATGGAGATATGAATAAACACATCAAAAAGTATAACACACACATACCATTAGCACGCATATATACTATAAATATTTACATATGTGATTATATTTTAAGTTACACAATCATATGAATATGCTATGCATGTATGTGTAGACATAACTTTTTATCTGTTGTTAGGCATAATGCATGAATCTTAGAATCTAGATAAATAAATGAATGATTTCATATAATAAAGGAACTGAGCAAAAGAGAAAAATTAGTAATGTGTGGTGGAAGGAGTTGAGAAGAAGGGAATGAAGGAGTATCAGAGTGAATTAAATTTGGAAGATAGAGCAAAGCTGTGTCTGAGCAGTGAGCATGAGGTTTAGTACATTTTAGAGAGAAATAAATAAGGAGATTTATTATTGTTATTGTTGCAATGACTTGGTGTCTCTCCTGTATAGCTAAGATAGTCTTCGGTAGTGATATAGATTATTACTTACAGCTTTTCACGATTATTCATTTATTAAAAGAAAGCTTCCAGTTTTATTGAGTTTCCACATGGCCCTCACTCTCGGGAAGTGCAGAGTTGAGGGGATGCACACCCAGTGCTTGGTACTACCCAGGATCCTCTGGGGGACAAGAGCTGCAGCAGGGCAGAAGGCTTTAACACACATGAACATCCTGAGGGGTTCTCTTTCCAGCTTGGCTTGAAAGTCATGATTAGATCCATATTTCAGGTGACTTTGGCACTGAGTGGACCTAAAGATGCCTGAGCGTTTTCTCCTTTCTTACTTCAGCAGTTTCTACTGCATGGAGAGTGATAGCAACCACTGAGTTTGCAGAACCAAGTCCACAATTTATATCTGCTTCCTTGAGCTCTTAATACCTGCTTCGTTGAGGACGTGCGCGCGCGCGCACACACACACACACACACACACACACACACACGCATGCGCAATTCCTATGCATGACAATTGGAGGATGAAATAAAATGTTTTCAAATACTTTAGTGTCCTTGGAAAAAAGGAAAATCCTATGTGTTGTTTCTCTTATCCATGGCTACCTGGTGGCACGCGTAGGACTTTTCCAAGGGGAACGTGATGGGCAAACTTCACTGTCAGCTGGATTGCGCTTGAGCTCTGCCCTGGGGACTCAGGAAGCAGATGTTTGGGTGGATCCGAGGAGCATGGCCTGGGCATTTCTGCCTGCTCCTTGGCCCCTGCCCTTCCAGCTCTGTGTCCCCGCTCTGCTCTCGGCATCCCGTGAGCCAAGCAGCTTTGCTCTGCCAGGGCTTCCACCATGACAGTCCTGCCCCAGGGCTGGGATGCCATGGACAGAATCCTAGGAAACCACAGGCCAGATGAAGTCTCTCTTCCTTTAAATTGTGGGTTTAACCTAACTGTTGTGTCTTTGCAACACAGAAGCTGGCCAACGTGAAGAGCTTAGGCTACAAAAAAGCTTTTTAGAGTCATTTACAATTTTTGTCTTTTAAAAGAAGAAGGTGCCTGTAATTTGTGATTATTATAGGCTTAAACTTCATATATAAATAGGCTTTTGTTTGACATGTGACACACAGTGGCACTTGTACATTCAGGCCACGGAGCATGCCACAGAGCCTTAAAGGTGTCCTCGCTGTCTCAAATGACAGCTCAGGGGTGGTCTCAAAATACCTTCTTTTCCACTAGTGCTGCAACATTAACCAGGATAATAGTCTGGATCTATATGGCTTTAAATGAAATAAGATTACCTACATTTATAAAATGTGAAGTGATATAGAGTTGCTTCATAGTCACATATACTTTTCAGGCATAAAACACAATATAAAAGCTCTGTATTAGAAATACTTTTATTTGTAAATACATAATTTCAGTGGTTAATGATTTTCTGTTGCAGAGCAAATTGTTTAATAGTATTTTTAAGTAGGTTTATGCTAGGCAGTTTATTATGACCATTTCTTCTCAAAGGAGAAATATCTCTCTGTGGTTCTCGTCACCACTTTCTCTCATACACATGAAAATGCTTCAAGTAAATTTGATAAGCAAGTTATCCTAGTCCACAAAGGATTAGCAACATAAAATTTAATCAAATTGATGGGTAGTTACCAGAGTATTTAGTTAATACCTGATGGCTCAGCCCAAAGCTTTGGCATTGTTTATGTACTGCTGTTGTGGTTTTATTTTACACTCGTAGAAAAAGCCACCACTGACTTTCTTTTTTTTTCTTTTTTCTCTCTGCTGCTGCTGCTAAAGATTGAACCACAACCTCAAGACCTTGCAGATTGTAGGCAAGCCTTCCAGCACTGAGATGTACTCTGGGCCCCGTGATGCCCATCTTTTCAGTTTGTCCTGTTCTCTTTTGTTTTCAGATGCTGTCAATCTATGTTGTCCAGGCTGCACTTGAACTCTGTAGACAAGTTTGGCCTTGAACTTATAATGATCCTTCTGCTCTGGCCTCCAAGCACTGGAAATACAAGCATGCACCACCATATCGTTCCCGCGGTGAACTTTGATGCTAGAGATGTTCGCCAACTACCAGATTAGGCTGCTGGTGTGCCACGCGGCAAGAGGAAGCTTTCATCTTAGGCCCTGTGTTAAGCATGACAGATGAAAGAGCGAAGGTCCATTATCTTGTGTGCCTTAATATTAGAAAGTAGAACACATTTTGCCATCTCTCTTCTTACTCATAAGCTTATTTTGGGATAAACTCATCTAAAGTTCTCTGAAAGTCAAAATGAAGGACCGCCCACGTGTATGTTTGTGTCACGAAGTGTACTTAGGAAAGCTGCGGTCACATTATTTAATCAATACAGGACTGTTCTCATAAATTCCTGGAACACAGGTACATGCATCTTGAATATAGGGGTTGGCACTATGGATTTAGCATTTTATAGAAATAAATACTAAATTTTTGTATAATTGGTTAATCAGTTTTTCCACAAAGTTACAATAATTGACCAAAACATACAAAAGTAGGAATGATAACATCCCAAATATAATTAAATAATAAAATAAAAGACAGATCATAGGAAACAAGGAGGTAGATCTCTTGCTCAAAAAGGAAGGGGACCATGACATGGGGCTGGGGAAGGGATAGGAGATGGGAGAAGAATGATAACTTGGTATGTACGTGTCCAACACACCACCGTGAGGGTGATTGTGATGTACTACAAATATGTACTAATAAAAATAAAAATAAAAATTAAAAATTAGAAAGTGAGCTCATGAAGCATAAAACAACACCCTTCTACTGCATTTGTGGGCTGCACAGGTGCTAAAGTCAAGGATATAAAACAGGCACAAACTAATGTGCTTTGCCACTGTCACAGCTAATTTTCATGCAGTGCAGAGTCTGAGACCAGGATGACTGCAGGAGGCCGACTCCTTCATACTGTCCTAACCTGCTTCAGTGACACTCTAGACTTTTAAGTTTTCAAGTTAAGTTTGGTATCAGCCTTTGTCTTTTAAAATAGAATGGTGATGATTTCTGGCTTTACTTAGCCCCACTGCAAATTTTATGTCAGAGTTTTAAGCTCCAAGGAGCCATCTACCAGCACTGCTGACCCCTCTGATCCCCATTTCTTACTGTTAGTCACAATTACTGAAAGTGCCCCTTAGGCTTGTGACGCATGGGAGTCTAAACAAAGGCAGAAAGTTCCCTGTTGGGGATCTGGGAAATTCTAACTG
>NW_004524633.1:9663674-9677888 GCF_000260255.1 Octodon degus
TCTCTCTCTCTCTCTCTCTCTCTCTCTCTCTCTCTCTCTCTCTCTCTCTCTCTCTCATTGCAGCATTCTCAGCAGGAGACAATGCTTTCAACACCAGCATCTCTTAGGTTAACTCTTTTCTCACTATTGAGAAAGGGAAAGCATCTGTTATATTAATTCGTCAGGCATTTTTTCCCACCACAATGTTTGCTTAATTCAGGATTTGTAGTGTAGAGAGGGACTGGCTACATGCATATGATGCCTGAAGGCTTTAAATCAGAGATGTACACGTATGTGTTGATTTAAATATGTCTATGTGTGTTCAAGCTTGTTTTGCAAATGTGTAAGTGTATTAACTTTCAGGAGGTTGGAGTCATTGCTATGGAAACGGCACTAGTTCCTAAATGCGCCTGACTGCACATCTCACTGTGATAGGCGCTAATAGCTGAGTAAACTTAGCTCCCTGCCTTCTGCTTCGTTACATTGTCAAAGGGACTTGGAGCGGAGGAATCAATGAACACTTGATAAAGGGTGACTATTTAGATGGCTTTGGTAATATCATCTTAAAAGCAATTTTCAGTTACTGATCGGACTGGAATGGATGTGCTCCCAGGAAAGATCAGGAAACCTCCAGAGGCAGAGTTCTTGCAAAGATGAAGGGTTTTTGTTTTTTCTGAGAATCCCCAAGTATGGAGGGCCTCCCAGTCCTACACAGGGTGGCACGATGTCTGGTTTAGGGACAGTGTGGACCTGCCTACTGTGGGCAGAGATCATCAAGTGTTTGGTGTTACACTAATAAGAAAGTAAAGATCTAGAATCTGTAAACCATAAAGAAAATAAAGTTAGAGAAGAGAACTAGGGGTGACTGATTCAAAGATCCTTCACAGGAAATGCATCCAGCATTTGTGCATGTTATGCGTAACTTTTCCTAGCAGTAAGACTGCCGCTAAATGAAAGAAGTAGCCTTACTTTTAGACTAATGCCAGTCCACATTTGCTTTATTTATCTCCCCTTACTTTGATTTCACTGTCATGTCACCTTGGTCCCAGTGGACCAAGGGATTGTGATTTGGGATCTTGGGCAGATTTGTCTAATGGACAGGACACTTGAACTATGGAGTTCAAGGAGCTTTTGTCCTCAGATGGTGATTTCTCCTGATGAATTAATAAAATGATGGCTGACTTTAATGGCTTCATTTATAGCTTCATTCTAGGTCTTGAATGAACTGATGGTACCATGTGAATATTGTAATCCAAGTCAATGTCTCGCCGTAAATTAATAAACTGATATCATAGGACCTACTTGGAATACGTGTTCCACTCTTATAGTCCTAGGAAGTGGACTACAAAGACCCCCAGAGTCTGTTATATAGACATCTAGGAGTTAGAAGACAGAGACTTCTGAAATCTATCAGATTTAACCTAGACCCTTGCTCTTTACCTAATTGTGACCCCAGAACTCACACCATCCCACAGCCCAAGAAGATGAAGAGATGGAGACTTTGAGTCCCTGGTGAGTTAGCACTGACTCAGAGTATATTTTAACAGGATCATGGCTTAATTTCTATGCAGAATAAGTTTTAAGTGCCCTAGACATACACCCACCATGTTTATCTCCCTCTATGCAGCTTGTCCAGGGACACCTCTTCATGGGCCTCTAGCACTAGTGCATATTTTGTTACATATTTTCTGAGAATGCGAGGAATAAAACTACCAAAGGATAAAGTGGATGCCCTTATGCAGACCATCTCCTGCAGGCTAAGAAGCTGTCTCCTTCTGTGTGGGCTTACTTAGGAGCTGCTGTATCACACCACATCCCCGAGCTCAGTGTTCCCCCATCACAGGGACCACTGCATACACAGATACACATCTAGGAAATCCACATCACTCCTGTGGGAATCTGGATGCAGGAAACTGGTACAAACACGCTAACTCTCTGCCTACTGTCTTTGCTGTGAGTAGTGAGGTCTTTTATTTCTGATCCAGGAGTCTTGTGTTTTCTGCCAACATCCATGAAATTGTGGCAAGCTAACGTTAGCTTCTAAGTAGGGTAAGATCTCAGACACTTCACAGATACTGACACAGATTTCTGCAGTCTTTTTTTAGCACTGTAGCAAAAAAAAAAAAAAGCGTTATGAGAACTGAGCTCTTATCTGGGTTCTACCATGAACTAACTATGCCAAAGAACAGTTATTCTTCTCTCCGGAATGATTTATTCACATGTAAAATGAGAGAAAGAAGATAAAGGTTGAAATAGGTGGTGAGAGTTCATAGATGGTTGATTTCTTAAGGTCAGGATTGATGTCATAAGAATTTATTATTGCTATTTTCTGTAAAACATAGTGTAAGTTTTTGAATTGGAGATAGCCATATTCTATCTCAGCCTAAGGAACTTGAGAATCTCTTAGATAAGCTTAAAAATTTATTTTCCTTAGTGTACTCTAATTCTACATTAACGATTGCACATACGTTCTCTGCACACTAATGCCTGACTTAGGACAATTTCTCATTGAATTCAAAATACATGAATCATTGTCATTATCTCTGAGTGAGTTTCAGTTCTGTAATCTCCAGATCCCTATTCATTGAGGATATTATGGAACATGGGCATGGTTGAAAAACAAATCATGTGTTGATTATTAATTATAAAATTCCTCTGAGACTAAATCTACAATATCCTAATTTTCAAAGAGGAGAAGAACTGGCCAAATAGCTCAGCAGATTAAGGTACCTGCAAGCAGGCACAGAGGGCCAGGGGCTCCATCCCTAGGCCCACTGTGCCAGACCCAACCCTGGGGTGCACTGAGATGGCAATTGAGACTGGGTATGGTGGTGCATGCCTGTAATCCCAGCTCTTGGGACTCTGTAAACAGGAGAATCATTATGAGTCTAATCTAGTAGTGAGACTCTCCTGAACACCCTGTAGACGCTTCCTTAAAATGCAGTACAAAAAAAGAGGAGAGAAATTATGGAATGCGGAGGCTGTGTTGTCTGTCCTCCACCATCTTCAAAGTTATAAACTGTGTGTCATACTAGTCCTCTTCTGAAAAGGCAAAGGGAAGAGCCATCTTGACCACATGAACTAGATTAGTGGCAAGCCTGGCAACATATATCCTGAAAAATGAAAAAAGATTGCTTTTGTCTTCCAACTAAAATAGGGCAGTAGCTACAGAGTGTCCGCCACTGTGTCAAGAAGACTGGTGCGTTTGATGTGGCAAGTCTCTGAGCCTCGGGGGCCCCAGTAAGACTTAGTGTAGAATTTTGCCCTTTATCAAGCTTGCCTTCCCCCAAACAAGACACAACTGGAAAATAACCATCCCTGAAAACTAGAGATTACAACTGCCAGCCCAAACCAGCCCATCCTTACCTCACCTGCCATTGCTATTCTCTTGTTTGGTGACAACTCTGGAAGGCAGGTAAGACAGGATACGCAAACATGGGATGACATTTTTGATCTCTAATTTTCAAGGCTATTTTCCAGTTAGATCTTATTTTCAGGGCAACATGGTGACTCCATTATTTTGGGGTTTTAGTTGCTCACAGTCAGTCGTGGTATTTCTGGAATGGAAAAACCTCAAAACAAACAATGCATAGGTTTTGAACTGCACAGCATTCTGACTGGTGTGAGGAAATCTTGTATTGCCTCATTCCTCCCAGCTTTTGAATTTTTCCTTTGGGGAGACCCACATTGTACACATCGTTCACCTGTTGGTTACACAGTGTCTACCTTGGTATGAGATTGACTCTTTCAGTATCACAGCGCTTGTGTTCACCTGGCCCTTATTTTATTTAATAATGGGCCCAAAATGCAAGAATCATAGTGCAAAGGAAGCATCATGCACACCACTAGAAGAACAGATTAGTTCCAGCACTGTGTAGAAGCAGTGCAGCACATACAGGAGGAAATACCTTGTATCGTGTCTGGTGATGCACACACTTTCAGGTATTCCCCTGGGGCTTTTCTTGTTGTTTGTTTGTTTTGTTTTTGTACCACGGATCCAACTTAGGACCTTATGCTAGCCAGGGAGACACTCATGCCACTGAGCTAAATACCAAGTCCTCCTCTGGGGCTTTTGGAATGCACCCTTTGCAGATAGGGGGGGCTAAAATATTATCTTTCCAGCTTGACCCATTCTTTCAGATCTGTTCTGTGTGGCAGTTGATTAGTTGAGATAGAACACTGTGGATGATAAGCAAAGGATGGGATTCATTGGTGATCAAAACCTTTTCTACCAAAATATCTTTTTCTATTATTATTATTATTATTTTTTTTTTTTTTTTTTTTTGCCAGCTCAGCTACCCTAGGGGCAGGGCTGGCAAGGCATGTGGTGCCGTGGTCCTAAGCTTGCCTACGCAGGCACTTTAGATTGCTGAGCTATCTCACTGGCCCATCTTATGATTCTTAATAAATGAAATTAGCTAGATTGGAAGCCCACTGAGCTTATAAGCCAATTGTTTTGTTAAAGAAAACATAGCCAAACCTTCAATTACAGTTGTTCACTACCTAGAGGCTTGGGTCTCCAGGCTACACCAGTCCAAAGTGGGTCACACAAGCTGTGCAGCCTTCAGTACTCATGTGCAAAAACAAGTAGGAACTTAGTCACCTAGTACAGTTGAACAGAAGTTCTTCACAGAGTACAGAATCATTGATTGTCCCAGAGTGCGACCTAAGGCCCATCGCCTCACACAGGAAAAGGTATTCCTGATTCCTCAAACTGGCAGAATTTGACCACTGCTACAGATAAGTGGATGCTGTGGATTTTCTTTTCATGTATTCTAAGAGTAAATGCTCTATTGCATTTTTCTGGTTTTATAGCCCACCATGGTAGGATTTATTGTGGGTGAAAGAAAGTGTCTTGCTCTATCTTCAGTTCATCAGGCCAGGTATATTACATGTAGGCTGCTATGGAAAAATTGCACTCCCCAGAGGTCCTGGGCTTCAGTTACATCCAACACCAGCAGAGCACCCTGTGACTTTTTTTTCCTTTCATGGGACTGAGTATGTTTTATATATAGGAAGAGGACATTGCCTGGACGTTGGGGTTACAGAGGGCTAGATTATAAAGGCTACCAGTGACCTGCAATATGCATCATGCCATATTCTCATAATAAAACACCCACAAATTTCTGCAAACAACACTAACAAAGAAAGAAATCATCACCTTCCATGCAGCTCAGTGGGCCTATATTGGCAGTGACCAGTGGGACTTCAGTGGAAGCTAAGTCTGAAAATCTCATGAAGGATTTATTTAAAAAGAGATGAAGAGCTTTTCCTTGTCCCTACAGCATAAGCTACAGTTACAGTGCTTTGAGTTGCCGATCTCACCTTGGACCAGGACATGACCTTGGGAATGCATACTCCCAAGGGGAATACAACCAGGGAAAGATGCCTGAGCCCTGATTCAGTGACATTGTTCTAGCCCTTAACTGTCTGTTGCAGGCCTCCATGTGAGAGAGATAAAAATTTATCTTGTTTAAGTCGTTGTTATTTTGAGTTTTGCTATGTGCAATATCCCTAATCCTAACAAATGCAGATGCTTGGGACACATTTTCTAAAGGTAAGACTCTCAGACTTTTTACTTTTTTTGGTCAGTTCTTTCTAGGTTTCCTAGCATGTTAATATTACTGAATAAAAAATGACGAGCTGGTTTTTGGAACATTCTTATCCTTCTTGTCAAAAGTCTCCAAATACTTTGTCTTTTTTTTGTCAGTACTGGGGATTGAAATCAGGGCCTTGGGCTTGCCAGGCAGGTGCTTATTCTACTGAGCTATCTCACCGGCCCCAATACTTTGCTTTCAAGCACTATCATGGTGAAGAAGAATGCAGATGACATGATTCACACTTATTTATACACTATTGTATTGGACATTAAGGTTTCTAAACTCATTTTGTCTGAGATCAATCTTAGAATTTTATCATTTTTAGAAGATCACCTATAAAGAAGCACAAGATATAGATACAAGCTTCAAAAAGCTGTCAACTACATTGGGGGAACAATAAAACACCAATGATTTGAAAATCAGAAACATTCTAAGATTGTCCAGGTGAGTATGTATCTGTTAAAGAGCGTAGGTTGAAATCATGTCTTGAAGGACACAAATAAATTCAAGGTGACTTTAAGTCTAGGTATACATGTGCACACACACACACACACACACACACACACACACACAGCTAAATCTTTCCCCAACATCATATTAAGTCCCAGATCTTTTTCTCTTATCTTTCTATACAGTGATGCATCCTGTGTTTGGTGTGGAAGCATCCTCTGTCCAAGTTTGTCACTTTGCTGTACTCTCTTTTATGAATAACTACAATGGCAACAATCTAGCAATATTTCTCTAAACTGCTAAGCGTGAAGACTATCTCATGTTGAATTCAAATACTGTTAAATCACAAAGGACAATAAGGTTTTATTATTTTTGAAGGTAGGGATTGGGAATCACTGTCAGCAGAGTGCTTGCTGGGAGCTGCTTCTCCCCACACCGACGCACACTTCTCAGAGTTCCTGGAGCCACGACTGCCTGCGTCTAGTTACGGCCCTGCATTCTATTCTGCTCTACCTCATTCTCTAACTGAACCTAGACACGACTTTGCTCTCACACCAGCCATGCAGAGTAAGAGCTGCAGAATCTCCCTCTGAGTACTTCCATTTCCCAGTCCTGCAAATGAGCAGCACGTGTGCACGTAGGTAATGACATTACGCTTGCTGAATATCAGAGAAGCCATCCACCTCAGCTCTCTCGTCTGGGTGCTCAACTTTAAGATACCTGGCTGGGGCTAATCATATAGATTATTAGAAACAATAAATAAAACAAAATTAAAAGCACAATATTCACACAAACGTAAGTTCTTCAGAGAACTGAGCTTTATGTTGGTCTGACACTGGTGCCAACATACAGGATACCAGAAAATTCACAGGACAGAAAAAACTGCCTCATCTTAAACTATTTTTGGAAAATTTTCAAAGATACACTAATACTTATTAATCAGCTGTAATCATGTCATTATCAATTCAGAAATTCATTAATCAGAAGATAAGACTTTTGAAATCTATATATTGATTTCTCTACATAGTAATTAGTAGAAAAAATATTTAACTTTCTTACATTACTTAGTATAAAGGATTTGGCTCTTAAGCTTTGTGCGGAACTTCTTGCAGCATCCAGCATAATTTAAAAGAAAGAAACAGGCACAAACAATCAAAGTACGAATGAGCGATTAGATTAGCAGCGTACTAAAGAAAGGTTAAGAAAGCATATATTAGTAAAAGGTTAGCTATCTCATTAAATAGTTCAGCATTAATTATCTTTCTATTTAATCAGCATAATAGACTCAATAGCATGAGATAATGGCTTTTCCTTTATGTAAAAATCGACAGAGATATCTATGAGGTGTTTTAGAAACAGAAGGTGGTGATAAGTTAGTAGATGTATGTGAGAAGAGCAAACCATGATCATGGAGTTGAGGAAGAAGCTAGCCTCCATATGGGCAACCAGGCTTATTTCAGGTACCATGGAACACCTGAAGAGTCCGAGCATTACAAGATTCCAGTGATTACTTATATCATGTATTTTTATCAATACTATCAACACATGAAAGCACAGTTTTGGCTAATGTCACTTCTACAGCATGTTAGGGAAAACATCATGCCATTGCCAAGGTGTTCATACATCGCCTGTCTTCCTTTCCATTTTCTGTTTAGTAAGAATGCCTCTGCATTCCAGATGTTTGGATTTTCTCTCATTCCCCAGGTTTATCTTTCTCTTAACTCTAAGAACCAATGCTCTGTGACAATGGCTTGGTAGTAATTGCCATCTCCAACCAAGCTTCCAAAGAAAGTAGAGAAGAAAAACAGGACTTTGAAAAGGGCAAGGATGATTAGATCCCAAAAGCACAACAACAACAAAAAAATTGGCAAATGGTATTTACATCACGCCAAAAAGAATTTAAATTAAATGCTATTCAGCAAAGAAAATTAGGAGAGTGAAGAAATAATGTACAGAAGGGGAGAAAGCATTTGCAAACTATACTGGTAAGAGGTTAACATTCTTAGCATACACTTTTCTTGTCACTAGCCATCAGGAAATACAAAACAAACCACACTGAGATCTCATTCTACTCTAGTGAGAATGGCTATCAGAGAAGGGGCAAGAGAGAAGCAGTGAGGAAGATGTGTAGCATGTGGAGCCCTTTTCCATGATGGAGGGAGCTGAGAAGAACCGCAGACATCCACAGTGGCAGTGTGGAGTAGCTTAGCAATGGAAGTCTTGTCTGAAGTGTCTCCAGTACGTGAGATTCTAGGTTTGTTCCCCACCTCCAGGACTCCACCATCTGCACCTCTGCCCCACCTCAAAAAAATAAATAAATGACAAAGGAAAGATAGAAATACAGAAAGAAAACAAAGCTACATATGATCAGTAATCTCCTTCTGTGCTACAGGAAATTCAATCAGGACGAGAAGGTGCATCTGCTCTCCTGTGATTCCTGCAGCCCTGCTCAGAAGAGCCCAGAAATGCAGACAATTTACATGTGCAGACACAGCTGAGAGGATGAAGAAAGTGTGGTACCTGCACGTGGAAACACAGGATTTGGCCACAAGAAAAAGGAAACTATGTCGTTTACAATAACATAGATAGAGCTTAAGGATGTTGCATTCAGTGAAGTAAATCCAACCTGCAAACTCAAATACTGTTTAATCCCAAACATGTATAGAATCTAAAACTGTTGAGTCTTGAGTAGTTGAAAAAATAATGGTGAGAAGCAGCAGGCTGTGGAAAATATAGACCTGGAGAAATGAGTCATGGCGCAAGTGGGTAGAAATAAGAAGCATTGCTATGATACCAGTTCACCACTCTACATAATGAAAACATATTATGTGCGTTTTTTTTTTTTGTATCAGAAATTGAACTCAGGACTTTGTGCTTGCCAGGTTGGCCTTGTGCCATTAAGCTATAAACCTGGTCTCTATACACTTTTAAAATATTAAAAGAAATGAATTCAAAGGTTTTCCTCAAGAAAAATTGGTATTTGAGGAAATAGTCATGTTTACAGATTCAAATAGTATACAAAATATGTGTATCAGAGCTGGGTATGGTGATGCACACCTGTAATCCCAGCATTCAGAAAGCTCATGCAGGATGATCATTGAGTTTGAGACCAGCCTGTGCTACAAAGTGAGCGCAAGACCAGCCTGAGCTGCATATGGTAGCCTATACATGTGTGGAAGGTTTTTATTAATAACATTTTTAAAAAAGACAAACCCCAAATTTGTAGTCTCTGAAAGGTAAGCCAACTTCCATATTCCCAAAACAATATGGGACTATAAATTGAGGACAATAAGTTCTATGATAAAAAAAATCTTAGTTTTCAGCCAGGAGTGGTGACACATGCCTGTAATCCCACCACTTGGGTGACTCACTCAGAAGGATTGCTGTGGGTCTGAGGTCAGTTTGAGCAACAATATGAGTCCAGTACCAGTCTGAGCTATATGGCAAAATCTTGTCCACAAATTCTTTTTAAATTATGAAATTACTAATTAATCTTTCATCCCAAGGTATGCAGCTTAGAAGTATGTTTTCCTCCCTCTACACATGTAAGACATGTGAAACAAATAAAAGAATCAGATTGTCCAAGTGAACATGGGGAGGAGGAAATAAGAATCACAACTGATTCTGCCTATTTTATAGCAGCTTAGAGAAAGTGTTTCTCCTTTGACTCTGCTCAGCTAAGAGGAGAGATAATACGAAATTCGGATACTATTGTGATGCTAATACAAGACCCTGAAATCTTTTTATGACTGGAGAATATATTTTCCCCTCTGGCCTCATAGGATTTAGATATTACAAGATAAACATCCCCTGATGCTTCATAATTTAAGTCTAAATAAATAATGGTGTTAAAACCTTGTAGTGTGGATGAGAAGGAAGGGTAGTATGGAGTCAATAATGTAAGAAGAAAGTATTTTATGTTGCAGAAAAATTTAAATTAGAAATTCAGTATGGGGTTGAAAATACCTATAGATGCATGCATGTGTCATAGAGACAATAAAATCTCACTTATGGCAGGGAACACTGTAGGGATTTGAAGATGTTGAATTTCATCCTCTCAGAAGAGTTGAAGTGACTACAATAGAAGTTATATAAGACAGAAGAGAAGCCACTGACCCAAGCATTCTTATCACGAACCAAGCACTTTGCAATGTTTTTAATTATTTTAACTCCATAAGAAGTAATTATTACCAATTCCAATTTATAGGTAGGCAGCTGAAAGTTAAAATTTGATAATTTGGATAGAAAATCATATTTAGAGAGAGATCATATTTTCCTTACTAGCCACTAAAGTGGAAGCAGTACTCTGAAGCCTGCTTGTACCAGATTTTGACAACTGACTGTAAAATTTTGAGGAATTATGTGAAGTTTGCATGAAATAAGGCCACTATAAAGATTAAATTGTATTTAAAGAAAACTAGAATTTGATAATTATTGTACACCGTAAATTATAACTAACGTATATTGTGAACAAATGCAGTAACTACTCAAAAGTTGCTAGCAAGTAAGTTTACTACTAGCTTAGATATTCAGGTTATAGATTTCTACAGAACTAGAGAAAAGAACATCAAAACTAGTTTTCCAATATAACTGGTATGCTACAGCATATCTCTAAATTCAGCAATGTTGCCTTGCTAGACTGAACTTATGCCCAATGATTGCATTCACAGCACGGGAGGTGGTAAATATACAAACTACGGGCTGATTGGTTGTTTTGTTGGTTCTCTAGACCTAAAAATTGGTGGACAAATGTTAGTGGAGACTAAATCTAACGTGTGAAGACTTTAGCTTTTACGTGAAGCATAAGAAAAACGCGAGGGTACTTCCTTGGAATATTTCACACCTATTCTTGACTCAGCAAAGTCATTGCATGTTTTACTTCATCTTCTTTGTTATTACAAATAAAAATCGAAGCACATATTGGCAGAGTGAACTAGCTGTAATACCACTCCTTACATCACACCGAGGTTGAACCGTAGCTGTGGGGTAATGAGAGGTCCACTTCTCAGGCGGAAACTGTGAAAATATGTAAGAGAAGCAACTGGCTACATGGAATTTTCAACAGAGACAATTGCATATGTTGTTATTATTTTAAAGTGCTACACATATTCTTTATTTCAGTTGAATATTTCCCAATACACTACTGAATATATAATAGTGAAGACATTAATCTAATTTTAGAAAGCCTGAATTGAACCATGGAGAAGTTTTTGCAAAGTATAAAAGTGAGTCTATGTATAAGCGGATAAATACATAAATATGACATTGTTTATGTGAACATGAAAGCAACTTTGTGAGGATGGTGGATGATATATAATTGATATGCCACGTAAAGACAGAAAATGTAATTAAGCAATACATAATAATCACGTTTAAGCACTGGAAGAGTATTCATAATGCTTCTCTGTGTCTCTCTCATCAAATATTTTGAAAAGAAAGAGAGGAAGGTGTAGTTATTGAATACAACTCTATGGTGGCCTACAGAAGATTCTTTTGCTTCAAACATACTATTTTTAAACTTAAGTCTCTGGAACTACAAAGTACAATCTATTGCTGACCTTTGCCTCTATTAATATGGTGTATCGCTTTGTGTTTTCCTCATTAAATTCAATTTCCCCAAAATTTTGTACACATATTTAGGGATTAGAATGTACCTTTCAGATGTCAAAGAGATTCTTTGAGGGGAATCAAAGTTTTCTCAAATCAAGACAAACTTGACAGCAAGCAAACACAGTGTCTTTTGGGCAACCACTGCTAGCACAAGAGAATATTTTTGAAAAGTAAGCCCGCTTTTCCCCAGGAACATATGAGAAAATCTTCCTGTAAATTTCAAGCAAGACCAAGTTGCATCCTAAATTGGCCATCTGAGCTCCAGGGCTTAAGCTGAAAACGCACAGAATTGCCTGAGTAATTCAATTGCCGGCAGAATCAATGCAAGTGCTAACACTGCCCTGGTCAAAGGTTGGCCTTTAGGCTGTGATTTAAATCAATTGTGAGTAAACTAAGTTTGATTACATTTTCAGTGATGAAGCTTTCAAAGGCAATTTTGAGCTTGCCTATTTCAGAGGCTGCTAGATTTTGTTCCAAATTTATAGTCCTGGTAGAGAAGGATCTTTCTGTCTCTTTGGGTGATGATTATGATGTCCTGGAGTTGAGGAGAGATGAATGAAAGAAGAAAAAATAAGACAGAATGACCCAGAAAGCAAAATAAGAAGCTAATAAGTCTATTGCTATTAAAAGTGTAACATTGATGTTGATTTCCTTTTTAAAAAAATTATACTGGAACAAGAATAAGAGGAAGGAAAGAACTGAGGAATGTTGAAGTAAGGGGATGAGAGTAACACGGGAGATTATCATGGTGGCAATTTGTGGGCAGTCTACGTTGTTTCGGTCTTCAGCAAACATTCTTTCAGGTGCTGTCGGCAGGGGGAATGTCGGGAAAATACAAGTGCTTTTTCAATATGAAGAAAAATGCAGATAAAAGACTGTTAAATATGGTCTCCAACAGGCAGGGTACTAACTTGAGAGCAACAAACCCATTCTGCATCTTTTTCCAACTGTGCCATGCTGGTGGAGCTGACACGCTTTGTGCAAGTCTTACTAAAAGGGTTTATACAGTTAATACTGCTCTCCTTGATTATAGCTCTTTGCTGTATTTTTTCTAAACACACTGTTAGATTCTAGAGTGTTCCTAAGAAGTTATGAGGGTTTTGTTTCTTGGAGAAAACACAAATTTCCCAATAGTAATGGACATTAATTCTTAGAAGATTAAATACTAGAGTCCTGTCAGCTTCAGGAACATATGCTGTCACATGGTGTCTTATGCAGCATTTTAGAAAATGTGTGACTCTTACTAAGTGGACTCAGCAGTGACCCAAACGATTCTTTGACAAATATTATGATCTGCCTCTCTAATTAGGCAGTTCTACATGTACACTAATTAGATTGCTTTTAAAAAAAAAATCAAAGAAAGGAAGTAATGAGTGTGTAACTATCTAAAACCACATTTGAAAGCTAGGGAAGAAAAGTCACTTTTTTGCCTTAAAACTGTTGAAAGCAAGATCTTTTTCTTTTTAAGTTTAAAATTGGGAAAACTCCAACAGATTATAAATATCTGGTCATAGAATAGGTGCAATAACATTCCCACACAAGCAAGTCCTGTTGGATTTATTCAAATCTTATTTAAGTCTATACTGGGCGGATAGCTACTTTGGGTCTCTGTAGAGCAATCCCAACTGCATTACACTTAGAAGTGAGGTAGTCCAGCCCACGATGCATAGACACATTCATTGAGGACTGGCCATTTTAGGTCCTCCCCTGGGAGCCTTATGGGTACTAAAACTGAACTTACAGTGCTTTAGATAAAATGTGGCTCATCAAAATATTGATGATTTAACAGTTAATTCCTCCCTTTTTGCCTTTATCACAAACATCAAAATGGCAAAAGAAGAGTCAATTTTATTTGGCTCTTTCTTTGGGTGGAACACTATTAATTATGCTTTACACTGACTCAAGAGAAATGGAAAGCTTGATAATAGCAACATTCAGCACTTCATGATAAGGATTTTGTTCACACATATCCCTGGGTCTTTTATTAGGAGTACATTCCTACTTTTCATAAAAAGAATCAAAGCACAAAAAGGAGGTGGAGGAGTGCTTTTAGATTTTTGCCACATTATCGTGTGCTCAGATCATCAACCTAGGCTTCAGATCTTAGCAGAGCTGTGGGGAAAGCAGGGCATGATGGGTGCATATGGCCAAAGACGCTTCTCAGAAATAATAGGAGATCTCTTAAAGGAGCTCCTAGAGGGTCTTGCAGATCAAAGGAAAGGAAGGATGCTATTCAACAAAGGGTCTGCTAAGACAGTTCCCTACAGCAAGAAATGTTGGCAAAATTTCATTTTTAAAAGCTCTAATAGCCACAACCCTGATATAAACAGGGTTACACATTGGTGTCATTGGTTATAGGACCGGAACTGCATGATACAAAATAGCAAGTGTGATGATCTAAGCCAATACCTCTGCAAAGGTTGCTGCTCAACAGAATTGAAACTGTGGACATAAGGAGTTTCCCCTGAAGAGTAAAATTCTTTGCAGAGATGCAAAATGATCAGGGCAGCACTGCTTCAGAGTTAAACTTTATAGAAACTCACCACAAAATCAAATGTATCTTTTTCTATCAATA
>NW_004524633.1:9678193-9702940 GCF_000260255.1 Octodon degus
TAACATTTAAAATAACAACACACATATATGTACACACACAACTGATTGTTTAATCTTAATAATTGTTTTGTACACTTACATGAGATGAAAGGTACTTGGGCTTTAGTTACTCTATTCATTTTTTAAAATATTTTTATTGAGAAACAAATAGCACTGAGACAGTTTCACAACTGATTACTAGCACAATTTTAATAATTAATACATTTCATATTGTTGTCTTAGTGGTTATTCATTGTACAAGATGCGGAGCTGTTATCCTGTCTCAAACACTATTAGAACAAATCTCTCTATTCACTGTATTAAGAGAATGCAACTGTATATCTATCCTAACTATTTTGAGTATACAGATACAAAATGTTCATTCATTTGTATCACCCTTTCTTGGTTAGTTTTCCATTGTCATTTAAATACTGTAGGTGCATGATTTCAGCAAAATATCCCAAGATAGTCCATAATGGTAGTGGGTTTTCTGTAAGACTGTCAATCTCCGAAGTTGTTGACATGAGCCTTTTACAGCTCATCATATTAATATGGCTTTGCTTTTTATACTTCATTTTCATACTTTTTTGCTGGATAGTTAAGATCAAGAAGAGCAAGACCTATATAACAAGAAATTTAACTTTTGTATCTGATAAGGTCAATCAAATCCCCTCAGGATTTAACCTCAAATCCTGTACTTCAGTTTGTAGATCCTTTGTCAGTGTCAGCCATGTAGATGAGTCACAGATATTGTTTGACCAATTTGCTCTCTGTGAAAGCATGAGAGAATGTTTTCTCTCCATATGACTCTCCTTAGGCACACTCTACATCATCGATCACTTTCCTCTTTGGCCCCATAATCTTCTTGATCAGAAAACTTGGGACACAGCTGAGTTAAATGATGTTACAGTACAGGTTCTCTTATTTCCTGAGTCTTCACTGACCTTGAAAGGCTAGGACCAAAATGTTAGCTGTCCTTGTAGCCCTTCAATTTCTTTAATTTTTGGTCTGCAAACTTAAGTTTTTAACCCTCTAGAAGAGAAGCTAAATGATATTATTACCCTATAACATAGGCAGTTGAGCTTATCCTCACTATCTGTCTGAATATCAAACATCTTACACATAACATGGAACAGGTATTTTCCATCAAGTATTGATATGTTAAACTTTGAGTCCCTTCAGAATATGAAGGAAAAAGATAAAAAATATTTAAAAAGTAAGAATAAGCATTTACATATTTTATTGATGAATAATCTGAGGCCAGAGAGTTAAGGGCTAAAGGACTCTCCAGGTGAAAGCCAGGCCTATATTGTCTGATATCTAGGAGGTGACTTTTGGTAAAATGTTATGGTTACATTTGACTTTTCTGTATCATTTTGCTATCTAATTCTTGTAAGCTTGCAACCTTTCACTGACAAGAGCAAATACCAAAATCTTTTTCTTCCTTTGGCATTTACTGACCCTCTTTCACCTTTGGGGACACATATGCTGTTCTAGTCACTGGAGATGCAGGTGCCACATTGCTTCTTAACCTAAGATAAACACAGCCATAGAGTAATTAATCTTGTGCAACCCTCTCCGTCAACCTGCACATTTTTTCCCCATTCATTATAAGGGAAGTCTTGTGTGCATAGCTGATTTAATTAATAATTCTAATAAAAAGAACAACATCAAACTGCCATACATAGAGGCATGAAGAATGTGTCAGAGAACCAGTACTGTACATTTGGATCCCCAGTGAGATGCAGTTACGAAGTTACTTGGGTTACATAGATATGAGCTTGTTTGTTGTTTGCCTTCCAAGCAAAGGAATGCAACATTTAGTGAGCATTTGTACAGTATTAGGGCCATTTGTGTGCCCTATATCATTTAATCTTCACAGGATTCCTTTAAAAATAGGTGGTTCTTTATGATAAAAGTGAGTTACATTTCAAAAATTGAGATGGAGAGAGCTGTCCAAAATCCTCCACATGAGATTATAGTTTTAAAGTGGATGGACTTGACTAAAGCTTTTCATGTTCAACCTGCAGAGTGGAAATAGGGTTGGAATGGGGGGAGGTGTGGTGGCTTGGATCAAAAATGTCCCTCCAAAGCGTCATACATTCCTCATGGGCTTTTGGAAGAGACTAAGTCATGGGCGTGATATGCAGCGTGGACTCATAGTGATCCTCCTGTTTTCAGCCTCCCCAGTGCTGGGATTATAGGTATGCTCCACCACACCCAGTCTCCATGGCTGGCTCAGCACTCCCAGTTGTGCTGCGTGTGTTGCTGGAGATTGAACACCAGTCCCCATGCTTGTGTCAGCAGGCACTTAGTCTGCTCAGCTATCTTGCTGACCCCTGAAATAGATACGCACAAATATGTGTATGTAGGTGTTCAGGAGGCCATCATGATGGAAGTGCCCCATAATGCCATTCTCAAAACATAGCCCTTTGCTTGATTAGGCACTAAGGATTTTCATGAAATTTAATTTTGGAGAGAAAAAAGATTCCATTACTTAAAAATGTTGGAAGAAAAATTGCCTGGGCAATGTATAAGCCACCCTCTAGCTCTGAAATTCTCTTGGTCCACGTGGATAACTAAACCTCTGATAATAGCAGCATTTGGCTTTCAACTAATACACTTTGGAGATTGAGGGCCCCAGGCCCCAGCAATCCAGCTGTTCCAGCATGCTAGGAATTCCTTCTCTTGCGTGGCACAGAATGACCGCTTCATAACTACCTCCTCGAGACTACATGCGGGTTTTAAGTTTAAGATGGGAGAAGAGAAAAACCCTCTTGCTCATACAGTGGTTTAAGAGCTTCAATTGTTTTAGGGACTTTTGGGGGCTGGGGGACGGCTATGCTAGTGTCTGAATGAGGAAGAGGGTGACCCTTGTTTTGTTTGTCACCTGATATGGAATTTGCCAAAGGAAGCAAGGCAAAATATTATCTTGTGAGTCAAACTGTTTACAAACAGAGATGTTTGGGAACTGAGGTGCTACTATATCCCTCTCAGCAAATGTGTACACAGCCATTGTTTGTGTGGTAATTATATGTCTGTGAGTGTTCTCTTTGACAGAGTGCCACTTAATAGACCTCTACAGCAATATTGAAATCTACCTACAGCTGCAAGCCTAATTTTCGTTAAATATTTATTATGAAAATACCCAGGAAAGACTTCTATAAACATCTCACAGCTGTGAGGATACAGCAAGTTGGTTCACGTAGCACTCTGTCCTCAGTAATCACTGTGTCTAAATTTATTACTGCCTCTTTCAGCCAAAGTGGAAACCTTATCTCTTTAAAGTTGTAGAAAGAAATATCAGTTTTGTTGAAAATATTCATGATTTAAACTTGTGCTATGACCTTCACATTGACTCATGGTATATAACAGACAAAAGAGAGCATCCATGTAGCAGTTTGGTATCATTTGGGAACATTTGAAGAAAATAAAGAGCTGAAATACTGTTGGCAAAAGGACAATTGAATCCAAAGTCAACAAGTCTGACAAAAGCTAACTGATTTGCATCAGTCAAACATAAAAAGAAAAAGCCTATCATATTAACCCCCTTCTTCCTGTCTCTTTTGTCTCCTTTTTGAATATCAGCTACTAACTTATTTTTTTTCAGTTGAGGATCCACCAAATGACTTAGGCTAAGTACAGAACATGGCAGGTAAAAATTTACAAATTATACTAGCACTTAGAGGTTTATCATTGTCTTCACAGGCTACGCAAAGCAGGGAAAGACAAACTTTTGGTGAGTCCCTTGAAGGCTCAAAGTGTAAAATTTTGAGATGAATGTTTTGCTCCTCCCAGCATTCTCAGGATCTATGTTCTAGCAAATAAGTAGGGACCATACATCATGAAAACCTTCAAGTCTGAGGTTGAGGTATCCTTTTAATACTACCACTATAGTATTACTTATCTAGTGAATAGCTGTAAGTCCAACCTCTTTGGCATTATTTATTATTATTATTTTTTTGGCAGAACCGGGGATTTTTGGCATTATTGAGGCTAAATTTGTCCCACATATTTTCATCCTAGGTCTCAAGATGAGATTGTTTTTAAATATAAATGTGAACTTTAAACACTTTGCTTCCTTCTTAATTCTCTTATTTTCCTTTCCTTTCAGGTAGTGAATCTTTAATCCAAGTCCTAAGTGTACTTCTGAAAGAGTGAGATACAAAGCACACACCATATGCATCACATTTCACTTACGAGAAGAGCTACATTTTACTGGCTCTTATATTCTTTTTTAAGTGACAATGTACATTTGATGAATTGAGCCCATAGATGGCAGGATGGGACCATTTCATATTCTTAAAGGAACGAACACAGAAGAACTGTCCACTCCATTGCTCATGTTCAAGAATTAAAACATATAGGTGAAAAGTAACATTAAAATAAATAATTCTTACTCCTAAACTTTTACTTAATAAGGAATTTTCCTGCAAGGAGCTGGTACCTTCTCATCTATTATGAAGTCTGTTCACATACTTCTTCCCCCAAGGGCTGTTCTACACTGTTAGGCAAAAGAATCTTTCAGTTTTTATTTCCAATATTCTTCTTTTTAAAAATGTAGATGCCTTTCAGAAGCGTTTGGACACATGATCGAGATGCGAAATCTTGACAGTATATGTACTAGCCTTCTTATACTGTCTCTATTAAAAACTTTGCACCTTTCTTAAGAATGTACACTTTTTACCTGAAGTAATTTAAAGTAGTTCTATTGAGGAAATTAATGGCTAAAATCTCTACTTCAAATCATACTTCTTACAATTCCTCTTAAAGCCTGCACAGAAGGGGTTTTAAGATTCCTTCATGTCAAATGGAAGTCCTTGTTTATTTCTCACGAATTCAAAAAAGATGCAAGAAAGAGGCACAATCAGGAATCTTGGTAACTGTAACTCACCAAAGCCTAGGGTGCTGTGACTTCAACACAGTAAACTGTGAGCATCCACATAGCCATTTGGTCTACGAATCAGAAAGGCAGCCCAAGGGCAGCTAACATTAGCCTTGACTTCTTTCTGTCCCAGCCTTATTTCTACACAAAGTAATTGGTTCTCCTCTGTCTACTTACTCAGCTATTTATTTAATAATAATCTGTAAGTGCCTGGCTTCTACTCCTAGTTTTGCATGAGATTGCTCTGGCAACGGCCATCAACAACTGTCTAGTTGTCAGAAATGGTGAGGGAGGTTGCAGTTTGTGTCTAAGTGTCCCCGTCATGCAGTCATGGAGGCCAACTTCTAGCGTTTCTAATTCATTCATGGCCCAATGCTGGGATTACGGATGTGAGTGCTACACCTGCCCTGGGGTAGGCAGCCTCCTTACAATATAAGGCACAAAAAATGTCTCCTCTCTTGTGCTTTCCTTGTGCTTGCTCTTCTGCTGTTCTCCACCAACATGAACTGCTGCCCTCTGCCATGTGCCGGTCTGCCTTGGAGCCAGCTGAGTATGGCCTGAAACTCCAAAATCTGTGAGCAAAAATAAACTTCATCTTTTAGCCTTGAGTGCAGGTATGTTGTCCAGGTAACAAGATTAAAGTAACTAAGACAGGGGGCTTTCAACTGTCTGTCTTGAAGTAGCAGGATGCTGCTGGTCCCCTAGTTCATTTTTGATGCTCATTTCTGATTTTCCTCATCTTTTCACTGTTTTTTATTTTTAGGAGAAATCTGATTCATTCTCATCAATGAAATAACTACCCCCTTTTCCTTAACTTCAAAATGCATACCTGTAGTCTAGACTCAGCAACCAGATACCCACTAAATAGTGCCTCAAACTGAAAATGTCTAAACACTGAACACATGCTTTCCTTTAGATTGCTAGCTCCTCCCAAATGTTTGATCCTTGTTAGTGTTCTCTTTCCGGTTAATGCTGCCCACACTAAACATTAAGAGTGATCTAGATTCCTGCAGCTCCCTTTCTATTCCCTCAGATTTGGTCATTAGCTCTTATCTCCTGACTTTCAACACACCTCAGCTATTGCTTTGTGCAAATATTTTATTTCATCCTTTTTACTGAAAGTTCAGTATCTGAGTTTGGCATCCACGTTGACTGGGATTTTCATTCTGGCACCAAAGCTGTTCATATCATACCTTTATTACAACCTTTCATGAATTATAAATCCAGGATAAATTCCAAACTCATTTTTAAACCTTCTTGCTCTAATCACTTCCAACTTGCCTTTTACATCTCAATACATTTCTTCTTGTTTCTCATTCTAACTGTGTGAAACTTGGTTAATATCTTTAAGTACATCAGATTGTCTTTATATGAGCTTATTCATAGTAGTCTCTTTTTGTCTCTCTGTCTCTGTCTTTCTCTCTGTCTCTTTCTTTCTTTGTGTGTCTCTGTCTCTCTCTGTTTTACTTTGTTTCTATTTCTGTTTCTGTTTGTGTCTTTGTGTCTATGTTTTTCTGTCTGTGTCTGTGTCTGTCTGCCTGTCTCTCTCTCTCTCCCTCTCTCTCTCCTCCCTCTATTTGTTTCCCCACCATTTTTTTTTTATTTTTACAACCAGGATCAATGCATTATGCCTTTAGCTTTATAGTTAAAGGGACACCTCTTCTATAGCTTTTTAAAGTCACTGAGATTGAATTGGCCCCCACTGTCTCATTGGCACTACTACACATAGAGCTTGTGATTGTTGTTGAGTGAACTACAAAATTTGGTCTCTGAAAATGAGAAGATAGTGGCTATGATGGTGTTTCAATTTGTACCTTAGTTATGGTTCAAAGAATAATAGGAGTTACTCCAGAAGAAAGTCCTTTCCTGGTCATTGAGAATGGATTGAGAGCCTTTGCTCAGACCATGATGGGCCTTCTGACCACATACTTGTCAGTTTCCTCTCCTGAGTCAGAGAACCCCCAGATGTTGGCTTCTGGTTCCCTCAATCCTCTTCTCTCCCACATCTAAGTCAGTCTTTATATGTTCTAGACAAGCAATATACACATTTGACAAATGTTACTATTTGGTGAACCACCACTCAAAACAGAACCATTGGTGCTGGTTTTGCCCTTCCTCTGAATGTCCAAGATATCTGTACTACTGCACAAGAGGTACCAGATTTAATCTGGAATTGATGCCCTAAAGTCTGATTAAATTACCAAGAAAGGATGATGCTCCCCTATGAGCTGGTTCTGCAGTATTCACGTCTGTGTGGCCTTTCTCTTTGGCTCCTGGGGACTGTTTCCCATTAAACTCTGTGTAGCATGAGGGACAGGTAGTCATCCCATAAAGTCAGCTGCTCAGGTATGCTTTTGCATGCACTTAATTGTTTTATGCCTAGCGTTCCACATTTTGAATGGCACAAAATGAGGGCACACAATACAAAATCCTCCCTTCAAATTCTTGGTCCTTGAATTTCTCTAGGTGACACATGAAGTTCATGCAAAAATTCAAAACCTTGCAAGCTTTGGGGTAAACGGGTTAATTGGAATGAAGCGACTGAGCATTCTTGGGGGTCGGATGGCACAGCAATGACGGCTCACACCCGTTTACTGGATGCTCCTTAGTGCAGATGGAGTAGCTGCTGCTTTAGGAGCACTACGCCAACGAGTTCCTGTTCTAGAGGCGGGAAACATTTCTGCCCTCGCTTAACAAATGAGGCAACTGCGGACTTGGAATTAAGTCAGTTCCACAGAGTCACACAACTGATGTATGATGTATGAGAGTCAAACCAAGACCTGCCTGACTGCCTTTGTGAAGTAAGCATAATTCAGTCACACGCAGACATACAAACACGTTCACACACTCTGAAGTGCCACCCAGTGGTTTTAATAGCCGAGTTATGTCAAAGCGCTGAACTCTGGCTTGCCTCTTATCTTTTTTGGTGATCTGGAAAGCGTGAGTTGCTACAAATCAGAAGAAGATCATAATAGTCTTGTAATTGTCTCAGGTTATCACAAGCCATACTGATATGTAGCTGCTTCCTAGGGACTGGATCTCAGTTGAGAGGCTATCATTGTTTGTCTGCATGCTACTGATTAGCTCTGTACCAGGGAGTCAACATTTCCAATCACTCTATCTTAAATTTATTAATTATTTGAGTATACAAATCATGAAAGCATGAAAAGTTATTCAACACATCTACTATCACTGTGTACAAAGGTATTATGTATCTCCTTCCTTATCATACAGGAGATGGGTAATTAAGAAGTATACACTCTTCTTATGAAAAGAGCTGATCATTAGCAATTTAACAAACTGACTAGCAAGTTACAGCTTAGGCTTGATTTTTAGCTTTATATCATTTTTAAAGTTTGAGCACATTTCTATTCTGAGATTTTGAAGATATGACTGTGAAGTTATGGGGGGAAAAGATGGACATTTGTTTTAAAAACAGAATTTCATAAATTAAAGAATAGAACCTAATGACTGAAGACAAGCTGATAAAACCCACCAGAAGGACAATTATGGTGTATGTACAAATTTGTTGGTGGAAGACTGTGTTGCAAATAACAGAAACTATCTCCCAGTCTATGGATTTTGCTTGCTTATTTTGGTTTGTGGTTTAGATTGTTGAGGGTTGATTCCAAGACTTCAGGCATGCTAGGCCAAGATACTGTGTCTGAGACTTCTCAGTCAAATCAATATTATTATTTTATGTTCATAAAGATAAACAACCAATTGTATAAATTAAAACTCTGAAGCCAGATTGTCAGGGTATAAATTTTTCCTTTGTCCTTTACTATCCTACTTTGGCTATATTTATATTATTTCTTTAAATTTCTTCTCTAACAGGAATATTATAGAATCACTGTCTGAATTGTGGAAGAATGAAAGGCAAAAATCTATATAAAGTAATTATAATAAAGTCTGACCCAGTCTACAATAAACAGTATTTGCAATTACAGTGACACTTCTGTATATCTCAAGAAATACACCTTCTACAGCTAAAACAGAACACTATTATTCACTTACTCATTAGTCCATTTTTTCACTTCTGAATGTTTAACTCATTTATTAAATATTTACTTGTAGGCACACTGTGGTTGGTGATATGAGAGATACGATAGTTTATCAGAAGACCCTGTCTTCTCAAAAAACCGATGATTTGATTTAAAAAATACATGAAAATAGTTGAAAGGACTGATAATACATATTAGTGGTAGAGCGTTTGCCTGTCAAACAAGAGTTCTGCATAAATAGATATTTAACCAAATTTAGAGAGTATATTTTCATATTTATCTTCATGAACACATTTAAACAGTTGTACTAGCATTCATTAGTATCTCAAAATTCAGAAAATCAGTGGCAGAGATAATGAAAGTCCAACCATATTCAAGAGTCTTTTCATCAATACATTATTTCTTGATAATTTTTTTTTTTTTTCAGAAAAAAAACAAGGGACTGGAGATTGAACTCAGGCCCCTGTGCTTGCCAGAGAAGCACTAATTCCACTGAGCCATCTCCTCAGCCCCTTATTATTTCTTGATTATCAGAAATGATAAAATGACTAGGAAGAATGTATGCAATGTGTTAATTATGGAAACTGTCCTACCAATTTGATTTGGAACTGCCTTATTGCTATTTATCAATAAAATTAAAAAGAAATGATAAAATGTATTTAATAACTGACACTTGTTCTTAATTTGTCATATTTGTTCATAGTTCATTAATTAGGGTGTAATTTTAAAAGTCTGTCAGCAAAAAGTTAATATCATTTTAAGCTTTAATATTTTTTACTTTGTTTCTCAAATTCACTTATTCTTTTACTGTTAAGAGTATTTAAGCCATTTAAATATAAATATTCCAGAAAACTCTCAACATTTACATTGTGCTGGAATACATTCTATTCTGCAATATTGCCTGCGATGTATACTACTCATAATTATACTAACTAGTCATCCACCTGGAAGAAACTTAAACAAGAATATTGCAGTACAGCTACGGCATGGCAAGCAACAATTTTCTTTCAAATATAAATATAAAGAAATATCAAGATAAAAGATGTGTTGTTAGCTGGTATGCTTTATGAAACATCAAAAGTTTTTAAGTTATGATAATTCAAAGTTTATAAATAATGAAACGTTTATAGTAGTATATTTTTTTAATTTTTTCAAGATTTATATAGTTATTTATTTATTTATTTAGTACAGGGTCTCACTACACAGCTCAGACTCATAGTGATCCTCCTGCCTCAGCTTCCCCAGTGCTGGGATTACGGGCATGTACCACCACTCCTGGTTTCTGCACCCAGCACCACGCACCCAGGGTTCCAGGATTGGTAAGGCGTGTTGCATCAGGGATGGATCCTGGGTTTTTGTGCCTGCCAGGTAGGCACTTAAACCACCGAGCTATTTCCCCAGCCTATATTAACATATTTTTAAGTATAACCTACCAGATATTCCATCATCCTTTCTGCAAAATGAATACGATCATTTCTGGGATGATGTACACAATGTTTGATTTCTCAAGGATAATGTACTATGACAGGGTGAAGACACCCGAATATTGCGTAGAAAGATGCTGACCACAAGAACAGCTGACTCAAATAATTTTGTGGACTTGAAGAGACAACGCAATCTTTGATTTTTGAGCATTTGAAGAAACATTCAGATTTGAATGTTAGGAATACCATCAGCTGTAGCAATTTATCGGTTACTCGGCTTGTAATCAGCGCTACAATTAATTGCAGGGATAACATTTAAAAAGGTTTCCCTCCTTTCAACTGCTACCCTGTATTTTTTTCTCTATTCATCTCTTATCCATAAGAACTATGATGTATTAATAATGTAGCATCTATTTTATTAAACTATTACATTATATTTCAAAATACTGGCTCGAGTAAAAACGTTATCTACATGGATAAAATAGTTGTCCATAATTATTTCCTTGCTATTTAATTTTATTAATGCTATTAGAAGGTCTGGTTATTCCAAGAGAAATGTCTGACAAAAATCAATGCAGAGTGATTTCAAGCCATAATTATTCTACGGTTCAAGATAACATAACACATTTTTTAAAAACTCAAAGTACAACGCATAATGAATCCTCAGTTGGAAGACATGTTTCAGTGAGTCCTATGATATGTGTACTTTTCCCTTTTCTCAGCTCAGAGATAGTTTCCTACATACATGTAGGCATCAGGAGGGATTCAGAATTCTCAAACACCGATGTTACTTGGGAAAACTTTTCCTCTGTATGAGGAATGTGTGACAGGAGGCTGAGTTTTGCCGGGGACCTACGACTTCCTTGGCTTTCGTTCGGGTAGCCGTCTGGCTCCCTGGCACGTCTCAGCAGCCCTGAGTTACTTACGATTAAGAGGCAGGCTCGCGTTGGTTGTGCCCAGCTTGTTAGCCGCCACACACGTGTAGTTGCCGAAGTGCTCCTGTGTCACGTTGGTGACAGTGAGGATGGATCTTGTGCTAAAATTCTGAATAATGATCCCTTGCTGGCCATTGAAGAGCCTGGAAAACAAAGAAGCACCATGCGAATAAGAGCTGGGAGCGCGAGTTTCATGTTTATCATAGATGGCGCCATGGTAAGCCTCGGACAGTTGGACCACACTGACTTTAGACTATTGCATGGTAGTAGTGCAATTATATTCTCCTTTAGTTTTCTTCCCTATTCTCTTTCTCTTTCCTCTCTCTCTCTCTCTCTCTCTCTCTCTCTCTCTCTCTCTCCTCTACCTTTTCACTCTATCTTCTTCTCTATGACGGTCCCTCATTGCTCCCTCTAGCAGTTCCCATGCCTACATGCCCAATAAATTCCTTTGCCTTAGGCTCCTAAAATTGCGAGGCCACACAGACACACTTCGTGTGGTACGTGAGGCATCTGTCTCCCAGCATGGTGTCCCAGGTACCTAAACAGGAGTACACAAGTCACTGGAATCCAGACGTTCCCTTAACACCAACTTTAGGAAGTTCCCTTCTCTCTGCCCTTTAAGCAAATTCTTGTCTAAGTAAGAATTCTTCCACAGCTGAAATGGCAACAGGCTGTGACTGCTGCTGACAAATCCATGCCCTGGTCACACTAGGGGGTGTGTACACTCGTGGTCCAAATAGCATTGTCATTTTTCTCCTCTCTGTTTGCATTAGCACTAAAGATGTCTTTAATGACAGAG
Source organism: Octodon degus (assembly GCF_000260255.1). NCBI lineage: Eukaryota > Metazoa > Chordata > Mammalia > Rodentia > Octodontidae > Octodon > Octodon degus. The sequence goes on from NW_004524633.1 coordinate 9,690,220, forward strand.
ATACAAATAAATGACATCCTCTGAGGGTTTAAGTCAGACTCCTTGGCATTGTGCTACTTGGCTTGCACCAAATTAAAATAGGCTGTAGTTCAATGCAGATTAAGATAAATCTTCGTGTTTAATTATTTACATTTCATGTAGAAGTGAATTTGACTTCTTCAAAATACAAATTTTACTCAGATTGACAAAACTTTGAAGAGACACTGAAGAAAATTCAACTTCAGCAGTAAATCAAATGATCCCCAACTCTGACACAAGAAGTCATCAAATGTCACCCACGTGGCACCTTTTCCTCCTGTTTCACATTTCCAGCCTATCAATATTTACGCCGAATTCTTAACATGTTAAGAATTAACAGCATGTTTTCATGCACCCCATTAATAAGTTCACTCTTAACCAATTGTTCTACGCCAGCTATAAAAGCCACAGAGCCATTGCTCTGCCACTTTGAGCTTCTGGGCTCAAATCAATTTTTTGGCATGTGTGTCACAGATAGGTTCTCCGGAGGGCTCAGCAACTCCCCAGTCTGCTAAATCCCTGTTGCGCCCCATCTACCAAAACCAGGATTGTTTTGCTGCTAAACAATTGAGGAGAAATGAAGCAGGATCTTCACCTGTCTGGCCTCTGGGGAGGATTGGCAGGGGAGACTGCGCCGCTCTCCAGGGCAAGCAGGCTCCCGCTCCTTAGGGCTTTTTCCTGCACCGCCCGCCCTGTCATGTGTCTGCAGGCAAAGCCGCAGATGTTGCTGAGTCATGCTGCGTTCCCGGGCTGCCAGCACCCACAGGGCCACTTCTGGCCTCTGGCCAGCAGCCCTGTGTGCCTCCTGATGGGAACGCCACCTGAGCTCTCCAGCCCTGCTGCTCAGCTCAGCCAGGCGGGAGATCGAGGCTAATAAAAAGAAAAGTGTCTTCCCTGGGGTTTTTCCTTGTTTCAAGAGAAGCTACAGCTCTTAATTACTGGAGAAGTCTAGAGCTTACTTCCTTGTGCAGTTGGACGATTACAAATGATGCCTCTTCCAGCCCCCTGTAGCACGCCGTCTTCGCCTGGTAATTACACGGAGGACCTCTGCAGAAGCGCTGAGGGACAGCTATTTCTGGGAAGGAGTGGCTTCCTTGCAGGAATGTGGACTTGGGAGCTTTCTTAAATATTCAAATCTATGATGAAAATAGTCTTTAAATTATTGCAAAGCTGAGCACTTTGCTGGACAATTAAGGAAGAAGCTGAGAGATACACGGCCTCTGCCCTTGAGAAGGTCAAAGTCCAGCGAAGGAATCAGGCAGAGAAAAAGTCTGTACATTTGGCGAGCACACCTCCCCTTACTCACTGTACGTAGAAATATGTGGTGCACCTTGAGGTTCCAGCTGCGCTGTGTTCCTGTACTTAAAAACAAATAGTGAGAGAGTTCTTTAGATGGTGACTTTTTCCTTTACACAGATTTAATCCTGGATGATTATCTGTACCATTATTTTAGATAAAGACAACCATTCTTGTATCGACTAAGATTAGAGTACAAAAGACATCCAGTAGCCGCTCACTCCAGAGGAAGAGGATGAAATTCTGTTACGCTGTAAGCTAAGTACGGTCCCGCTTTCTTTTGCAGTGGATCGTCAGCTTTGGGGGCTTCCTTGGAAACGTGTGGTCATCCTTTGTTGTATAGGGATAAGGTGTTTCTGTTACTGTGCAGCCTGCCGTCTTCCCCTTCCAATGCCAATGGGGTTTTCTCCTCTGTCAGAGCCATTGCTCTCACTTTTCTTCCTTCTGCTTTTTGCCAACGCCTCATAAATCTGTGAACTGCCTGGTACTTGCTTTGCCAGCTGATGCTGCCAGCTTGTAAGTGACACAACCCGACCCACTAACTAGTTCTGAATTAGAACACACCCCTATATTTTCCAGTGTCAGTCAGAAGCGGCACATGGAAGGCATGTTAATAATGAGGGCTACTGAAATTTCTGACTGAGGAAGTGTTTGCAAAGTTCACACTGCAGCCTCCCTCAGGCTGTGGCTATCTTGATGAGCACAAGGGCCTGAGTGGCCTCCCCATAGAAATCCTCACTGTATAGCCACCGGCACCCATTGCTGAGAGTGCAAAAGTAGATACAGCTGAGGCCACTGTGTCTTATCCATGGTATATATCTGCGAGCCTCACTCATTCCACAGTTTGGGATTATTGTTCAGTATCTGTCTCCTCAGGTAAGGAAGAACAATAAACCTGGCTTCTGCACCGTGATGGTGTTTCTAGTATTTCTGTGTGAGTAGGAAGAATACTTTATACAAGTGGAATATGTTAGTTGTCCGCAATACATTCATGATGGAAGTAAGCCAGTGTGAAAAGATGTCAGTCTTGCACACAAAAACATTTGCTGTTGAAGGATGAGAATCTGACAATGAGAAATCATATAAGCCTTTTCAAATGTGTGCATGAACACATTAACACATAATCTTCACAGCGAGCCTAAAAGATAGGTGTCATTAGTCCCATTATAGAGGTGAGAAAACAGATGTTTAGAAAAAGTGAACTTATTTCTTGCCATTCAAGCCTCAAATCCATGTTCTCTATTTGTATCTTCTCATAAGAACAGTTAGCATACAGATCTCCAAGGAAAATCTTGAACACTGTATTTAAGTTTTAAGAGACACATCAGAAATTATGGGCACTTTAGGAAAATAGACTTAAGCTAAGTGATAGCAGTAATGTGGGTAGCCAGGCCTGGCGGTGCATGCCTGTAATCCCTGCACCCTGCATGGCTAAGGCAGGAAGAGCAAAATTTGAGACTCACCTTGGGTAGTTTAATGATTTAGCAAGAGATTGAGGTCTTAAACATTGAAAAAGTCTGAGGCTGTAGCTCAGTGGAAAGCCCCTGAATTCTATCCTCAGTTCTGAAAACAAAATCTCAAAACTAAACTAAACTGAAGCCCTAATGGAGCTAAAAAGCCAAATAGTACATGATGTCCTTGCCATGAAAGCCCGGTTCAATTGAAAGAGTGAGTCTAATGAGATAAAAAGTCAAACAAAGAAATAGGCTTATTCTACCTAGCTATTTGTGCATTTCTGTGGAACGGAGACTGCATGACTATTTAAGCAGGGCTTCGCTTTGCCTTCAGAGACAGCCTCCTGTAGCCAGTGGCAGCAGCCGCCAGGCCTCCCGCTGCTCCCAGTCTTGGATCAGAGTACACGAGTGGTCTTTCTTCCTTACGTCCTCAGATTGTCTCCCAACAGACACATGACTTCTGCATCAATTATTGTTTTTTTCTAAGTCTTCCCTAAACATCTAGATGGTAGGGAATCGCTCCTGATATATAAAAAGAATGCCATCAAGAGTGGCAATGTGTAACCTGATCAAGTGCCCAAATTTACTACTTTAAAGGAATTCCAAAATTGCTTCTAAAATTCAAGTTCTAGTGACTCTACAAAATTATCCCACTTGACTTTGACTAATCATTTCAGTTGCAAGTTATGAAACACTTGTGTGATTTATTTAAATTAATGCCCATTTTCCACATTGAAGTGTAGCTTTATTAGGGCAAAGTTTCTGAATAGTTTTGTTATTCATTGTATTTAAGCACATAGTAAAATAGTGCTAGGTATCTAATAGATAGGTATAGAGTAAGTGTTGTCTGCCTGCCTGCATAAATTATGCTAATTCATCATGTAATTCTTACTTTTTTCATCTGTGAAATGGGAAAAATACCAAAGTGATAATGGAAGAATATTCTAAAAATATAATCTATTCAACATCTATTCACATATATATCAAATGCAGTAAGCACTAGATTATGACAGGTGATATTACTGTTCAAGGATAGGATGTGTTTCTTAGACAGAACAGATACATTTCCTCGCCAGTGGCAGCCAAATATTAAATATTGAGCATACAGGAAATTATTTTTAAAGAAAAGATCTATGAGAGTGACTGAAAAGATCACGGCATCACGATTTCAAGGCATGCCACACCCAGTGTCCACTACAGACACATCATCGAACTCATTGGGGCTTCACAGATGTGCCAGGCAGATAACAGAAAATAGACATAAAAGGGGGAGGGAGTGAAAACTACGAGAAAGTAGAGAGAAATGAAAATGTATGTGGATACGCTGCTATAGCAACAAATTGGTTGATTGTGCTGCTTGTTACTTAAGGCTCAAAGACAATATGGCATCATTTATTCCTGGGAACAGACTGAAGAATGTCATGCATCACTGTGCTAGCCCCAAGGGGGATCTATCTTTAGTTGTGCATTTGAATAAATTAATGTTATTAGAATACATTAGGATACTTTAGTGATTCTGGATTTTATTAAGCTACTTAAAATGTATGTCTTGTTTACTTTGTCAATTTTAATGAAATTAATAATTTTGGAGAAGAGATTTGGGGCTGCATTACTTGTGATGTTTGAACTCCCACAGGGAAGATCCTCCCTTCTAACCTTACATCAAATAAGCCAGAGCTAAAGTGCAGATATCAAAGCTCCCCTAACTGTGTTCTGACAACCTGGTCTTGGGCTCCATTTCTCCCTTCTTTTTCAACCACTCTTCTAATACCCATGATTTTAAAGTCAAAGGTCATCCCACCGAATAAGAGGACAACCTTGTTGCAAAGACTCCATGCACAGAAGAGAAAGACAGAACAGAGTATCACAATGCAGCTCTTCCTTTTGCCAATTACTGTACGTATTGGTTTTCCTGTGTCCTGCAGTCTACAATGACAGGATCCATTTGTATGAATACTCTCTTATCTGCTTAGTGTGAATTCCAACAAGACTGGCTCCTTTTGGTAACTATTAAAGGCTCTAACCTGTTCTTGCAATGTAGTAGTAAGACAAGCTAGTGAGCAAAGGGGACCTTTACACCTGGGTAGATTAAAGTTACTTAGAGAGATGGACAGGTAAATGAAGTATAGGGTTAGTTCCATCAGTGCTTGGATAGAGGTGAGCACACTAGAGATCATTAGAGAGTCTTCCACCCATGTGAAAATGGAGTCTGAGTAGCTTCCCTGGAGCAGGTGAAAGCCACCCTGAAACTAAAGGACCAGTTGCACAAGAGATGCAGCCAAGGTATCCAAGTACCAGTGTGTATGTGGAAGAGGCTGTCAAGCAAAGCACACACCCCGTGAAGTGGGTGGAAGGAGAAAGAATGCCACAGAAATTGAAATCTATTCGGGGGACAATGACTTGGGTTGTGATAGTCAGAATGGTGAGTTTTTTAGTCATAGGGGTACAGATGGGCCAGATGGGAAGCCCTCCCATGGCACACTATGGAGTTCAGTCTAGTCCCAGGACAATAATAAGTTCTTATTATACTTCATGTCTAAAGTGCTAAGATCTCATATTATTTTGGATCCATCACAGAATTTCAGGAACTAAAGCCTGTTTTCTGGGGACTATGTACAAGCATAACATCTCCATCCCAGAATGCCACAAACCCAACCCTTCATGGTCTCTTATGGGCTTCTTGTCCTGTGCTCCAGCCTCAGCTAATGGTCTCACCACTCGTCATGGTGTCCAGATAGACAACTAGACAGACAACTAGACTTATCTTGGGATGGTTCCTCCTTGTGTCACTTTGGGGCCTGAGACCTACTGACACCATCTCCTACTTTGAAACTGCACAACTAATGCTCCAGTGGAGGCCACCCATTTCTCTGACTTCCTGAAGAAACACTGACCTGAAATAAAGACCAGCTATTTAGTACACTCACTTCTCGATGCTTCTGGAATCCGGCCCAAATGTTTTACCATAATTAAAACCCTCTCGATGACCCTCTAGGTGTCTTTCTAGCCTTACTTCTGATTATACAGAATAAAATAAAGGCTTATATAACTCAATACATTAACCTTTCTAAATAATCTCACATGACATCACCCTATGCCCCCGCTCAGTCTCGCCTCCTCTTCCTCCTCTTCTTCCTTCCCATCATCCTCCTCCTCACAATGTTTTGAAGCATCTGCTCATCACTTGGAGTCCAGCAGGAAAGCAACTTCATCCCTGGATTCCCGTGCCCTCTCTGCTTCTTGGCTGCAGAGAGCTGAGAACTGACTCCTTCACCACGCTCCTCCTCTAACCTGTCTGGGCCATGAAGCCAGCTGGCCATGGCCAGAAAGTGTGAACCTAAATAGATCTTTCTTTCCGCAAGTTGAAGATGTCTCTGCTATTTTGTTCTAGTAATAGGAAAGGTGACTGGTACAGGAATGAAATATCACCAGAAATAAACAGAAAAATGATTAAGTACTAGAAATAAGTCCTTCAGTGAAGGAACTTGTTTCCTTCTCAAATCCACTCAATTATTTCACAAATGATAAATGTTAAATGCATATCCTTTCAGAGAAGAAATAGAAATTTAATTTAGTTGGGAAAATCCTTTTTTTTTTTTTTTGAGACAGGTTAGTAGTATATTGCCCAGGCTGGCCTAGAACTTTTGGGCTCAAGTGATTCTCCAGCATTAGCCTACTGAGTCTCCAGATCTAGACTCTTGGTATCACAAGCAGCTCAGGAAAAATGATTACTAACCTAAAATGGCAATAATATGATTTCTACCACACTTCTAAATCAAAACACCTGACATTTACCCCTGGTAAAATGCAATCTTTTAAATAAGAGAATGGAAGAGACAGAAAGTATTTCTCGTATCCTTTATATAGTCAAAGTTGCGGCATAAAATCTGAAAGAGAAGCGTTGAGCATTGGAGTTAGAAAATTAGGTTTTCCTTCCCATCCTGCTCATCCTTTCACACATACTTTCAATTTCACGAAAATTTTTTTCTCAGGTATGATCTGCTGAGAACCACATAGAGTAGGTGTACGACCACAGTGATACCTTGCTATATAAACTCAGTCCATTCCATGATTCTGGAGAAGATGATGCAGTCTATTCAGCTCCTGAGGTGGAGGTTGTGAACAGAACCAACATTTTGCTAAACACCTCTGTCTGAGAAATGAACTATTCTCAAACAGAAGCCTTCGTCAACCAAGGAATCACTGTGAGTGGTAAATACATGTTGTAAAACTGGGAAGTCAATAAGTAGGGTAAGAGCTGCACACTGTTAAAATTGCTTTTGAGAATTTCATAGACATCTTATTTTAAGCATCTGGACTTTACAAGAGGAAGATCACAGATCACACAGAGAGTACAAAATGACAAGATGGGTTTTGTGAAGAAAATAACTGAATGTCCATTTGGATTGTATTTGTATCTCACCTTTTAAATTGTAAGTCTTGCAGGGCATTTGGCGTATGCAATGTGCAGCTCGGAGATGCACACGTGTTATAAGTAAAATTCACCATGCACATATTGTTAATGCTCCCTAGATGTTGAATTTTACTTCTAGGCAGGCTCCAAAAGTGCTGGAGACCAAGCTTCACGTGAATATCCATGATGGAGAACTAGGAAAACGCTTGGCCTGTTTCTCGAGCTGTGCTATATGAGACACACACTTTCAGCATTTGAACTCCACCCTGAATGGAAAGATGTTCACACTTTGTCATATGGAGCAAAGAAAAATTAAAGGGGTGGCATGTTAGCTCTTATTATTTGTATTTTTGAATCTTCTGTATTGAAGAAAATAGTTTTATGCGTGCATCTCTTTTCCTTATTTCATTTTCTCATGTCACATGCCCACCTTGCATTTACATGATGCAAGCCAATGACACCCATAGTTTGCAAAACTATCATATATGACAGTATTTTGAAATCATAGGGTATCAATCAAAGGTAGTAAGTTCAACATCTTTACATGGATAAGTATGCATGAAAAGTAGCAATGAAAGGGGATCACTGAAGACACAGCCCAAAACATATGTTCAGTCATTTTGGGGTCATATTAGAGGTAGAGGTGCTCCTCTTTCCTGTATTCCTTCAACAAAATGAATACAGAAATGAAGGAGCTGGAGAGATTAGCTCAGTGGTCTAAAGCATCTGCTTAGTCAAGCTTAGGCAGGAGCAGGGCACCATGGTTCAATGCCCAGCGCCACATGCCATGCCAGCCCCACCCTCAAGGCTGACTGAGAAAGCAAAAAGAAAAAGAAAAAGATAGAAATGAAGTTTACAGCCTATCTAGACAATGAAGCACTAAATATATAGATTAGGAGAAGGAGAGGAATGCTTACTGCACTTGAAATTCATTTCTCAAGTTCATCTTACATCTGGAAAGCCAAGCAGAAAAAACTCATTACCTGAAGCAAAACCTAACATTAACCTGAGTAAAATGGGCCATCATGCTTGCATGCAGTGAGGACAGAATACTCTACTCAAACACTGTACATGCTTCCGTGTAAGTATTTTTCTATGTATTTAGAGTTTCCTGGATATATTTCATGTGTCTGTTCATGCTTTCAGCACATAGAGAACTTATTCTTCATACCTACATGACAGTAATGGTCATCATGTTTTCTTTGTAGCAATGTTGTAAAGAATGCCTTAAAAATGCATAGAGTAAGCTTGAAAGATGTTGGCTAAAAAGCCAAAATAAGATACTTCTCATACTGTCACATTCAAAATTATTCCGAATTTCAGTGAACATTAATTTTTATCCTTAGATTAATATTTATTTATTTATTTGTACAGGAAGTTGAACTCAGGACCTTAAACTAAGAAGGTGCTTGTGTTACTGAGCCAAATCCTGGCAAATTGTTAATATTTTAAGTGTACATTTGGTTTTGTTTCTTGCAATTTATATTGATGTTATTTGTAACTTTTGCATTCCTAACTTAAGTTATGATGGGGAATTAAGAGAGAAACCCTGCTCAAATTAAAGAATTCCAGAAAGCATTGCTAAGATTGGCCTTTTGCCTAAAGACAAAGTACATAACTATGTATTAACTTTGTGCATATATGTAGGTACTATACTCTCTCTCTCTCTCTGTCTCTGTCTCTGTCTCTGTCTCTGTCTCTGTCTCTGTCTCTCTCTGTCTCTGTCTCTGTCTCTATATCTATCTATCTATCTATCTATCATCTATCTATCTATCTATCTATCTATCTATCTATCTACAACAATAAATGTTGTTATGCTTATCCATTGTGGAATTCTTAAACCAAGCTGATTTACACATCCATCATATAAAATCCTGGAGGAGAAACACTGGCCATGAGAAACTAGAGGGCACAAATTTCTAGGCCTCAGGCTTGAATTTTAAGAAATTTAGAATAAGATGTGGGAATTCAACCCTACTGGCATATAACAAAATTCTGACCAACACAAATGGTAATGCTGGTCTCACAAGATGTGTACAACCAATAGACTTGCTGAGATGTCAGTCCATTAAAATTAGAGGTTTTGGCTTTAGTCCCAATGAATTTTACTGTTGTCAAATAATGTATTAATTTAACTTCATGCCATTAAAGCCATTCTTTGCTTAATGGTAGTTCAAGTGTTTGGAGAATATCCTTTAGTTGCATGTAGAGTATATTAGTTTTCACCTTCTACTATCAAGAGAAAATCCCCATACTCTGAATTTCCCAACCCAAAGATGTACAGTATATGGAGTAAAATTAAGACTGCTGGGATTTCACTTACCAGGCATACTGAAATAGACTGCTGCATTAAAAAAAATCAAAGCCTTTCACCAAGGGCAGTAGCTTAATACAGTGTACAAACTTAGCCCTTGTCAGGATGCTCATTTAGAAAGCACAATAAACTGAGCCAGATTGGAGCACAATGAGGTCATCCACAAGACAGACTGCATAAGAGCCACCTTTGAAGACAGCATCCCAGGACTCCTATTTCTTGAGATCCGTGGTTCTCTGTGAGCCCTGCCAAACTGTGCAAGGCCTCCATGGAGCTATAAAGAAACGGCAGAAGAGAGAGCCTGACTTCTGAGCCCGTCATAAAGGGCATAGCAGCTTCTACCTTGCCCTCTCCCAGGTCACTAATTCTGGAGGAAGCTCATTGCCACTCTATGAAGACATCTAGCAGCCTCACAAAGATACCTCCATGATAGGTAAGAGAGGCTGCCTGCCAATAGCTAATGCTAACGCCAGCCTTCTGGGAGGGTGGGTGAGCTACCTACAAAGCAGATGCTCCAGCCCAACTCCAGCCACCAGATGGCCCTTAGCAGGTGACATCTTGATTGCCACCTCATGAAAGATCCTGAGCTACAACTGTGGAGTCATACTCCTGGATTTCTCACTTGCAGAAACTGTTCAAGATAATAAATCCTTCAGAGTCTGAGCTGCTATGCTTGTAGTTAATCTGTTAATTAGCATTAAATAACAGCTAGAGGTATAGATGCAAGAGAAAGAATACATGTTGAGAGGTTGCTCAATCTAAAAGGTTCTGATGGTGACTTTAATCGATGTGCTCTTGGGCTAGTAATTTTTAGTCTCTTGTGTCTTGGTTCTGACACCATAAAATTTAGGACACTAAAACCATATCTCACAGGAGTCCTGACAATAAAGGATGCCAAAGAATTTAAAGACCTGTAAAGCATTTTTTTCTTCAATAAACATATGTTTCCTTGTTTTCTTTAAATTGTGCTTAATATTTGAGTTTGGGTTTTTGAGCATCTGATGTTGCAAATTCCCAGCACAGAGAAATGCGTTTTACAGGATGTTGAAGAAATACAGGCACAGCTAGAGCAGCCCATGTGTTTTATGTGTGTATTTGAATGAGAATCTGGTTTCAAAAATCTTGATTTAAAAGCAGTGGATATTTATAAACATTACCTGAAATATATGTATGAAAGAGTGATTAAGTTATGTCTCATTATTTATTTAAGCCCCAAGTATAAAAGATCTCTGGAAAATACAACTCTAGAGCTCACAGCCCTTTAGCTCCATCCTGACAGGATCTCTGACAGGGTCTTCCACCTGGGTCGGGACTCAGAGGTCAGTCAGAAGACAACTTAAAAACAGGTTTCCATCTGTTTCTGCTGTGTGTCCAGCTGATGCATTTTTTCTGTGCACTTGACTAAATAAATTGGGCTTTTATTAGTTTGTGCTTGTGTAGGTAGTCAGTCTCTTACTTTGCAAGGCCTGAATCAATCTGAAATCTCTTTAACTTGGATCAAGACGTGATCGACATATATGGAAAATGTTTCAATTAAATATTTATTATGCTAAAAGACGCTGTCGTCAACCCCTCACAGCATACATCCTTTTTCTCTTCACATGCTCATCCTTTCATTCTCAGCACCTTCTTCAACACTTCTGGAAATCTTCTGTTAATGTCTCTACAAGATGTGACTAGCATACTGCCAAATGGCACCCAACAAAGGACAGGAAACATTAAGCTCTGGCCTCATCTGCCTCACTTGCTGGATGTGGCACCTTGTGACTCTGGGCTCCTCGCCAGAGTCACAAGAACCTTGAAAGGGAAATGCACTGAATAGTCTTAGACTATGGAAGCAATCATGAAAGAACAGCAAAGAAACCCAGGAAAAAGGACCGTCAAAACTTCTCCAGAATATGGCAAGGAAGATGCAAGGAATGAGCTGAAAGGGAGGTCAGGATGCTGAGGGAGCTTAGAGCCAATGTGTCTTTTACCATAATTTTCTGAAAATTTAAACATTCAGCATAATTGTAGTGAGTCCACACAGGTATCATTACCATTTCTACTTAGTTTTGATAGAACCTACCATGACCAGCTGTAGGTTCCAGAGAAAAGCGGTTAGGCCTGGCATAAATATTTGCAAAATTTCTTGTGTTTAAGTAGTTCTGCTACTAATTATGTGACCCCAAACAAATTACTTAAAATAAGCCTCGCTTTGCTTTCCCAAAACAAAGATCAGAATATCTATGATACAGGTTCATTATGAGAATAAAATGGGTTAATATTTGTGGACAATTGGAACGCTTCATGTCAAACAGCAATGGATAGTTTATCATTTTGATGACATAGATATATGAATAGCCTGGATCTTAGGTAAGGAATGGAATGGCAACCATCTAGAAGCTCAGAATGCTTTCTCCTACTCCCTGCTTTGCTTTAGGATAGTTTTGAGAGTAAATTATAGGCTTTACTAATATTTGAGAATATGGATTTTTGCTCTAATATACCTTTTAAAAAAGTGATAGATGCATACTTGATTCTGAACTGAAAACATACTTGTGTTTCATAAACACGTTTGATGGTCACAAATTTCTGCTAGATTTCTCCTTAGGTACATGAATGTTTTGGGTATAGCTTTAAATGGGGAGAATTGATCTCTTATTTAGTTGTTAAAAAGTGGTTGTTACACTTCTCTGAAAATTTAATACACCTTATAATACCTCTTCCCATGATGAAAAACAAAGCTACCAAAGCTATGATTATGGGCATCAATTGGTCTTTTGCTGTATTTGCAATAAGAGAAGAAAGTGTGTTGAGGATTATTGTAACCTCTTTTTTTTTACAGTAGTACTGAATTTAGAACAGGTAAGAAAATATATTCAGAATATCAAAAATTATTGGAAACTGGTGGCTTTAACAAAGAAACTTGCACTTGGGCTGTAGGAAATAATTCTAGTCATTGGCTTTTTGGAAATGAGACTTATTGTTGAAAAACACATAAAAAAGTCTGTCAGTGTTATTTGGACTGTTTTCCTGAGAACCAGGCAACTGGGGGCTCTGATGGACATGTCCTCACTGCGGGACAGGTAGACTGAAGCTCCATGGACCACACTTCTGCCAGAGAAGTGCTACATTCGTTGGCATTGCTTCTTGGACAACCAAACAAGATTGTATTTGAATGAAAATTTCTGTTACTTTCAATTATATTTTTTTAACATTTATTTATTTATTTATTTAGTGTGT
>NW_004524633.1:9703040-9709626 GCF_000260255.1 Octodon degus
TGAACCGCAGTCCCTGTGCTTTGCCAAGCTTGTTCCAAGTAGGTGCTTTAGACCACTGAGCCATCTTGCCAGCCCCTTCTGTTACTTTCAAATGATTGAGAAGTAATCTTCTTAATCCTTGCTGGTGTAGATAAATCCCAGCATATATTTTCATGCTGGATTAGCAGGACCAGAGACAGCCTATCTTGCCAGACACATTATCTTGTAAGGGTGGAAGAGGGCAGCCAGGGACCACTTACTTGAATTCTTGGAATATGATTTGGGGTCTTCTATAAAGCCACAAGGAGATACTTAGAATGAATAAAAACATTCATTAATAAAAAGAGATAAAATACCCCAAGGTGAGAGTTCACGTGCAATAGTGAATTTAGGTAAAAACTCTGAGGTAAAATTCTATCAGTTACTCAGAACCACTAAGAGAGTTTTGAGGATAGCCTTTATTATTCAGTCTGGCATCAGTCTTGGAAACTGTCTTCCATAAATACGTCTTTGGATTTCAACTTCAAAACAAAGCTTATGCTTGTACCACCATATCTCTGTGGCAACACTTAAGGTCTTGTATAATCTCTATTTTTTGGTTTGTTTGTTTTGCTCAGATAAATAACTGCAATTAGTTAAGAGTCCTGTACTGATAAGTAAAAGCCAGTCATATGTTGAAGACAATAGAATAATCACTATCTTGTTTTTGACTGTGAGAGATTCAGTATGATTCAGTCTAACATTTTCTTGACTACGACTCTTGAAAGTCTGGAAGCAAATTCATATTCTCTACGTTGCATCCTCTCCTCTGCATTGTACCTCTGAGTGAACTCCGGGCACCCTAGCTTTTTCCAGTGGCTTGGCAAGGGAGTGGGTGAAGAGGGCTGATTGAGCTCACTGCAGGTAAAGAGAAAGATGTTGAGCCCTGTCTTCTACTGCTCCATAGCGCTTTCCATGACCTCGGAGCTTGCTCAAGGGCGCGATCACACAGAGCTGAAGTTGGAGTCACCTGAAGTCTCCTTGGTTCTCCCTTTAACCACATATTTGCCTCCTTCCTGATAGAATACCTAAAACACAGGGTCCTATAAACAAAACGTTAAACTGTCTTGGCAAGAAGCCTGGTGACAGGGCCAGGGCTTATCAGCCAGGCGGAGACAGGAGTTCCAATTGTTTCTGAAGAGTTCTTGTGGAAGCTAAGCCCACACCCTTCAGAGGCTGGTTCACTTCTCAAGTAAGCGTGCTTGCCAGGAAGACCTTGGTGTGCTGCGTCACAAGGGAAGGAAAGAAATGAGCTGCACCAGGGACAGGGGATTTGGAGACATCGCTGAGGTGCTATAAAGCCATGTGGATGTTTCTTGTGCTGGTTATAAGCTGCTCATCCTTCCCCCATGGGTCCCTTCTTTTTCCTGCTGGTAAGGAGGCTGCTGAGAATTGTTCAAGCCAGCAAAAGAAACTGCTGGAAGCAAGGGTCTGAAACATAAACATTAGCACGCGCGCTTGAAATGCAGTAATAATCACAGAGTCCTTACTTCTTCTCTCCTTTGTACCATTCAAAGGCCGGAGGCGGCACACCTGCACCTTCGCAGCGTATCAATCCACTACGTCCAGGGGTCACAGTGCCGGATTTAATTTCCTGAATCGTAGGAGCAACTGAAAAAGAAAACAACAACAATAAAATATGTATAGCCCTAGTAGGTAAGGAAAAATAGTCTTCAGCAGACATAAACATACATATACATATTTATTTCTTCTATATCCCAAGAAATCCATTCCTGATAGGTGAGTGCATTAAACTATAAAATTAGGCATCTTCAGCTCCATTTTTCAACTTCAACAGTAGAAAAATGTTCTTAGGGAGTACAGAGTAAAGGCCATGCACTGTGGCCTTGATTCTTATTGAGAAAATGGCATGGTGTGGGGAGCCCATCACCTGTACCCCAGTCAAGGCCCCATAATGACTCTTATTCATGAGAGGTGCCTGAGACTCTCAACGGGCTGAGTGCTCCGTGTCCTTGGTCTCCTCAGTCACACTGGAAGTCAGGCAGTGGCATCCCCTTTCATAAATACAAAAACTGAAGTTCAGAGAGTTTAAATAATTTGTCTAAGTTCATCCCATTACTTTAGTTCCAGAATTTGTATTCGAAGTTAGCCATGTTGAGTCCAACTGGGGTCTTGCAATACCATGTGCTTCTCCTTGTACTTTATCAATTCAGTGATTTTATTACATAATTTCACTACCTGGAGGCAGTCTGTCTCCATTTCCACAGACTCAGGGCTTATTTTCCAGGTTACTTGCTCTGTGATCTTTACTATTTCTCTAGCTAGAAATAGGTTTCTTTAAGTAGTTGATCTGAATTGCTTATGTCCTCCACTTTCTCTCTTTGCTGTCATTATTCATGAATATGCCAAGCTTCCTTGTCAGCTCCCTGATGGTGGGGCATTGTCTCACTCACCTCTGCACATTCAGAGATCAAAGCCCAGACAGTGATGGCTCCAGGCTTTTGGTAGCATCCCCAGTCCTTTATTTATCAAACGCTCATTGAGCCATCAGTATGTACCAGGCACTTCCTAAGGCACAGAGAGGTCAAACTCTTGACATGTTGGGGCTTACGCTATAAGTGGGGTGAGGCATGAGGAGATAGACTATAAAGAGAAAATACAGGTAGTAAGTAGTCTAAATTGAACATTGGAAGATGATAAGGAATATGGTAAAGCAAAAGCAACAAAAACCCTCATGCTGAAGAATAAGGAGAATTTGTGCAAAGAATGAATGGGACAGGTTCATGTGAAGCAATCAGAATAGGGCCCACTGGGAAGGAGGACATGGAAGTCAGTGAGCTTCTCTGTGTCTAGAGGAAGCCTTCCTGGAAGAGAAACATGCAGCTAGACCCTGAGACAAAAGTAGTGCTGGCTGGTTTGTGACATAATCCAGAGAAAGAAGGGAACACAATGTCAGGCCTCCCAAGGAACTTGAGGTGAGGCGTGCAGGGAGCGCCACATTAAGGAACCATTAGAGAACAGGGATAAAACCCAACTCCTGTAGTCAATGGGTCACTCTAAGGGAGGACAGGATGGAAGAGGTGGAAGTTGACAGGATACTGTACAAGGAGCCAGGTAAGGCTGGGTGACCCACATAGAATCAGTGGAAGAGATGTCAGCGAGTTAGGTTTGCCATCTATTACAAAGTTGGACCCAGAAAGATTTTTTTTGGCAGAATGAAATAAGATTGGGGTGAAGGGAAGAATTCAGGATGGATTTATTTGGTTTAAGTAATTTGAAAGTTAGTGGCAGTTCCCATTTACTGAGACGGGAAGATTTGAAATAGGAAGAATATTTGGTGGGAATCATCGGCATTGTATGAATGTGCTTTCTCATAAATAATCCCTTTTCTACCAAGTGTCTAACATCTAACATACTTAAATAACAACATGGAAGAGAAGTTCACACACCTGGAATCTTGAAAATGCAAGAGTTCATTCAAAAATATGACCTGGGCAAATGGGTGCCCCTGCAGTTGAGGTTTCTTATGAAGTAATGGAAATGATCGAGGTTTAGTGTTTTCTTCAGCCACAAATAATCTTACAATGGGGTATTACCTTTTTAAAAAAAATAAAACCCTAGCAAAGTCATCATTTTCTGTTAAGGTTGATATTTCATTGTTTAAATGATAGCACTGTGGTATTTCTTAATGGTATTTGCATTAATAATGATTCAAAACAGAAATGGTTTCATGAAAGCATTTGCTCATAAGTTGGTGAAAACTAATGAATGTTTACCAAAAGCATGTTTGAATGGGAAAATATTCACTGATAAATCTACACACACACACACACACATACAAGTGCATACCCAGTTATGTATACATAAATATGTGCAAAGACAATATAAAGAATCATTTAGTATTTTTAACATTTTGTTAAGCAAATTTTCATGCCTCACCCTGTAGAAAGCGGTGAAATATACAAAAATCATCTATAAATAAACCCCACTCATCTGTCAGTTATGACACAGGTTTGCTTTAAGAGGCACAGGTAAGACTAGATTTTCACAGCTGTTCTCACCACCTTTCCTGTCTCTGCTCCCTGTCACACTCAGAGACATCATCTTTCTTGATATCCAACTATTATTGAAAATGAAATCACCATGTGCAACAGGAGCTCTGCCGCAAGCTTCTATTGATAACCTGGTTAGTTTAATTACTCTCTTGTTTGTCAAGGAGGCCATGACTTATTGCAAACAAAAGCATGAAATCCGGAACATTGCCTGAAAGCCCAGGCATAATGAGATGAAATAAAAATCTAATTCATCATTAAAAGGCTTTTATAAAGTAAAGCATGCACATAGCTTTGCAATAGGTGCTTTACTACTCAAGTTAAGGGAGAGGACCCTGTAATTCTGGGGCCAGTGGGTGACCCATGAGATGCTGTGTATGGGAAGAACCCCACAATGACACAGGGGGGCATGGATAAACAGTGAATCAATAGTTAATAGCAACATGTTTAAGAAAATGTCCTAAGAGCATTTTGTGGAGTAGAGACAGAAGGGGGAAGAAGACTACTGGGTAATCAACGCAGAGTGGATTCTCATGGAGATTTTATTGTGTGGCTAAGGTTCTAAGCATAAATGTAAAGTCTCCATTGATTTTTCTTGGGGATATGAAAATTTAAATTGCTTTTTCATATCACTGTGCAGCTTTTCGAAATGATTGAGGGAAAGAGGACTCATCCACTCATTTCTTCTTCATTTCTTCATTGATTCAATAAATGTTTGTATGAGAGACAACAATAATGGAAAAAATTTCAAGGCCTTGTAGAGACCTAATAGATTGAGAAAACTTAGGTGGAAATTAAGCAGGGCAAGGTTAAAGGTAAAACACAGCATGTGAGAGGGCTGGCCAAATAGTTCAGCAGATTAAAGCACCTGCAAGCAGGCGCAGGGGCTGGGATTTTGATGCCTGGGGCTGCCTTGCTGGCCCTGCCTCCCAGGGCATGCTGAAACAGCAATTGACACCGGGCATGACGGGCATGTACCTGTAATCCCAACTCATGGCAGGCTGTAAGAAGGCAGATAACTAAGAGTCCGATCTAGTAGTGAGACCCTGAACACCCTCTAGACCCTACTATAAAATACAAAAAAAAAAAAAAAGTTAAAGCACAGCATGTGAGCATGTGATCTTGTGTGGTACAATTACAGAGCTCTGTAATTCTAAAGTAATGATGTCATTAAAAATTACATAATGTGGGAGAGGAGTCATGGGGCCTTTGGTAGATTGCAAAAAGAGGAAGCAGGAAGGGTACAGACCCTGAGCAGAGACGATGAGTGGGAATGGAAGCACATTTAACAGGTTAGCATTGTGCTTCTAGTTAGAGTACATCAAAAACGGTAATCATGGTTGGAACAGAGTAGAGGAGAAGGAAATCCTGAGGAAATGTGGATACTGGTATGGAGGGGCCCAAGAACATATCCATGCTGAAGACTTCGAATATTTTTCTAAGAAGATGATAGAGGATTTTCCAAGGATGATATTTGATTAAAATTCTATCAAGATTCTTTGGCTGTCATGTGGAACCTAGTTAACAGAGGCAGGAGAGGAAAAAGACTGGGTTGTCAGAAGGCTGGAGTAGAAATTCTCAGTGTGAGGAGACCATCACTACCTACTCCTTTGACAAGGCAGGAATTGAGGAAAAACATCAAATAGGTCATTAGTCACTGTGGAGCGAAGTCCACTTCTTTTAGCTGAATGGAAACGACTGAACATTTTCATTGAAATTTCAAGTTTTATGCTGCTCTAAACCCTAATATTTGTAAAAATAAAACGCTTTTAGGACTAACCACTGAAATGCCCAATTTTATCCAATACATTCTTTTATGGAAGAGTTCTTAGAGATTATGTTGTTAACATACTTTTTATGAAACTCTTCCTGGAGAGAACCTTTTTAAAACGATGTGACCATAGAATTTCAGAAGGCTTTATTTGAGCTTTTGCTGCGCTTCATATTTCTGGGGACATATTTTCAGTATATTGAACTCCTGTACGATTAGCTCGCCAAGGTCTACACCACATCTGTGGTTATGTAATGTGTGACTTTTAGAGTGAATAACTGTTACTAGTTCCACAGGATTTCAAGCGCTCAGGAGCTAGGTTGTACTTTCAAATTTCATGTGAGGGCAATGTTGCGATTCTTGGCACCACAAGGATCCAGCCCTTTTTCTGCCTGGGAAGGGTAATCCTAACCATTACAATTAGGTGCATTTTCAGCTAGACCTGTAGCAGTGAAAATTATAAGCCAAGTTGTCCCAAGCAAGCTTTTTACGGTAAAATATTCTACGTTTTAGGGAATCATGGAAAAGAAGAGTGAGTGATGGAACCCGAGAGATGGTCCCAGAACTGGGACCATCTCTTACCACCAAGCAAGCACTACCGCTTAGTGACTCTTGACCCTGCATTAGCAATGCATGCGCTGTTTCCTGAGGGTGGGAGTGTGCATGTTTGTGTTTCTGGAGCTGTGTTGTCTCTTGCCATGGAGGCAGACTTTGCTCTGCTCAGATGTAGTCTTTAAGTACATTGAAGTAGTAGAGAAAATAAGTGCTTGGGCTCCTCACGTTC
>NW_004524633.1:9711431-9720541 GCF_000260255.1 Octodon degus
TCCTTGACTTAGTAGTCAATAAAAAACATTTAAAAATAAAATTTAAAACAATTACCTAAAACAAGACTTATTAAAAAGAGCATAGGGTAGCACTGCTGTGTTGCTTATGAGAGCATGGGATCATTTAAGATTCAGATAGAAAATCCAATGAATTTTTAAAAACATCATGCCTTGGAATCATAAGTACATCACTGAACTAAAATGTGGACTAGTATAATGCTCTTTAGCCTCCTAGAATTCTGTCTGTGTGGAATTTCCTTTAGTAAAATTAATAAAAATTATTTTCTGAATGGTTCATGTGGAGATATAGTAGACTCCTTGGAGAAGGAGCATGAGGTTGGGATTTAGTAATGTGACAGAACACGAAAGTCTGTGTAGCACAGTGAGATCCTTCCTCAGATCCCACAGCTGTCTCATTTTTCCTGGTATGCAGAAGATTGAGGTATTGATTCAGCTAATCATATGATGAGGTCACTTTCTTTCTCACAAGAAAGATAATGATAAATGGAATTTCACATATGAACTTGACCTTAGTGGTTTTATTAAACATTTAATATCTAATATTATGGTGTATTAAGCTGTGAGCTCTGATTTCCTGGTACTGGCAGTGCTGCAGAAAAAAAAGTAAACTATTTGGTAAAAAATTTCAGGAAGCTAAGCTATATGACTATGTATGAGATCCGATTTAATAACACAAGCCAAGACCCTGGCTTTAGCCTCTTCAGTCTTAAAGAAGCATCTATCATTTGGGTGACAGTAAAAAGTAAGAAGAAGCCTCCTTTCCTAAGCCCAAATTTCATGCTGTTATACTTACCTCTTGCAAAAGGTTAATACACTGAGCAATTGCTAGTCATTTATATTTCTGTATGAGTGGCATAAAATTGAGTTGATTAGGTGAGTGCATCTGTTGGAGGCCATATTAGAGAATGGATGGATGGGTGGATGGATGGATGGATGGACGGACGGATGGGTGGGTGGATGGATGGATGGATGGGTGGATGGATGGATGGATGGGTGGATGGATGAATGGGTGGATGGATAGGTCATCCATGACTCATGAAGATGTAGACAACCTGCTGTAAAGGAAGGAGAGTTGCATTACATATACATTGTTGTTGGTTAGACAGAATCCATTCATATCATGCTTTTGACAAGGGTCAGTGCTGGTGAAATCACCGCTTGAAGTAGCTGTTCCGCTGGAGCCAGCAAGGCACGGTCCAGTGATGCATCCACTATAAAATATGTCTGAGATTTATTGGGCCACCAGCTGTGTCAATAGGAATTAAACAGTTCACTGTTTTCCTAGCTGTTCTCCAAACTTTCTTTCTTTAGACTTGTTCATGGTTTAATCTCTTCTCTGTTGTCAGTCATGCTGAAATTATAGCTGTGTGTGATTGATTTGGGTACACTGGGCATGTCTGCAGAACCGTGAGCTCAGGATTCTCCAACGGAGTTTCTATTCTTAGCGTATACAGACCTGTAACCCAAGGTACCATCAGTACTAGACCCAGGAGTCCTCAACCAGCTCACTGCAATCTTTTCATGTTGAAGTTGTTATTATGCAATTGATAAAAAATTACTGTTTCATGAATCCTTTAATATACATAGAAAGCTCACATTCTTTCTTTAGATTCACCTTTAAAATGGTATCATAATTGGAATTTTTATGGAAATATGTTTCGAGTTGTAAGGTAAGAATATATTGTTCAATATTAAATATCTTCTATAATGTTTATTGCTATATTTTAAATGTTACACTTTTTAAAATTTTTTTTCATTTTTTAATTTTATTTGTGTGTGTGTGTGTGTGTGTGTGTGTGTGTGTATGTGTGTGTGTGGCCAGCTCAGCCCACCAGGAGGCCCTGCTGGCTGGCATGTGGGGGTGGGGGATTGAACCGCGGTCCCTGTGCTTTGCTAAGCTTGTTCTAAGTAGGTGCTTTAGACCACTGAGACATCTCACCAGCCCCAAATGTTACACTTTTAAAAACTAATATTGATCTCTGAAAATGTGAGTGACACACATACATATATGTACATGTATATGAACATAATTAAGATCCTAGTGGTCAGTATAAAAGCAATAGCAATAATGATGTGTTGGGTAATAGGTGAAGATAGCTTTGGTGACTATTTCCTGAGTGAGGCTGTTCCTCTGGCTTCAGGACCAGTTTCTGCCCCAGGCCTGATGATAAACCTGAGGGCCCTGCAAACCCTGGCCTGGTGGCAATTGCTGCCCTCATGTAATAGGTCTGGAGCCAATTTCTTAGTTGACTGGATGGTTTATTATTTCTTCTTGTTGCCATGGCCTTCAGTAATCTTAAAATAGACCATTTAAAAACTTGATTATGATTCAGTTATTAAAATTGTTTAATTCTGAAAAAATGAATAATTCATATTGTTAATATATTCTCAAGAATTACTTTCTGAACACAGTATCTTAGAGTAAGTGGAAACGAAAGCTTTGAGCAGCTAAAATGAAAAAGAGAAATGAAACAAAAAATGAAATATATCCCATAGAAACACAGATAGAAGCTCTCCTTTTCTCCCTGGCTACCTTCCTTAAAGGCAAAAGGATGATGCGCTAAGTCTAACAAGAGTAGAGTAAATATGTTATGTGAATGATACTTTCCAAAATTGCCAATGCACATTTTCCCTGGAAAGAAAATAAACATCAAAGTAAAACACCTTTTACAACTCCATTTATTCAGAGGCGGGAATTGGATGTGCATTCAAATCTGCATCATTCAGGAAGTTATATTATAGTATTTTTATTGCTCAATGAAGCAGCAAGTAGGCAAGATTGTTTCTATGTCCACACACCCATCATGAGCTTATGAACAGGGGAAAATATTAATATTGATAATACTAATAAACAGTGGGAAGTAATGGGAGTTGTAGAATGGAAAGATAATTTTTCTTCTCATTTAAAAAATCATTTGGACTCTGCTGTTCATGGAGAAAGACAGCTACGTCAGATAAACACAGTAGTAGTAGAAGTGAAAGATTAAAAAGACATAGTACCCATAAACAATGTCTCTCAAAGAAATCAGAAGGGTGGGAGGAGGGCCTGCAGAAAACTGTAATTTTCAAAAATAATAATATGAATTTATTTGGAATTTAAGATGATTTTACAAGGAAAAAGTGCCACTCTTCCTACAATGATCAGATGAAAACATGGAATAAGGAAACGGCCTAACAGCAAAAGTAATTTGACAACTGAAGAGTTTGTCAAGAGAGGAAAAGTCTGACTGACAAAAGAGATTCCATCTCAGCAAGAGCAGCCATGAATAAATTATTAGAAAAAAAAATGTTTGGCTCTTTTCTCTTCTCAGAAAGAACTATGTGATGTGCAGCTGATATCTTTCTTATAATGTCAATCTCATGTAGTGCCTAATCAAAATCACTACAGCTTCACTATTTCCCTCTCTGTCCTACAAAAGTTATTTGTTGTGTGCTCTTGTTCAGGTGCATCAGCGCCACCACAGAGCACACTCCATAGACTTGGTGGTTCTACCTTTAAAGTGCATCTGGACTCTGGTCACTTGTCACACACCCCATAGCTATTGTGCAAGCTCTTTTGTAAAAACTAAGTTGTTGTTGTTTTCAGTTGACACAGTAATTGCACATATGGGGCTGGTCTGGTGTGATAATTTGATCATGCACAGAATAAGAAATGATCAACAAGGCAGCGAGCACTCCCACCTCCCCGAGCACATGCCTTTCTTTCCCTTGCTCGGGCTCGTCTTCTTGCACTTGCCTCTCCACCTTTGCCCGTGCTCGCTCTCCAGGTTGTAACTAACACAAGCAGTGTTTCCTGCTAAGTCCGGTCCTCCATGCTGGTGACACAGCGTGCTTCCCACTCAGTCAGAACGCAAGTAAGACACAATTTCAGCAGTCGGCAAGGTCCCAAATGCTCTGACTGCCTAGCCTGTCTGTAACCACATCTTCTGCTCCTTGTCCCTTCCTTGGCAGTACTGTCCCCTGCTACGTGCATGCCCCAGATGGCCTTTTGTCAGGGCTTTGGTTTCATGCTTCCTCAGTCTGTAATGCCCATCTTTCAGACACCTGTGTGTTTCGCTTGTATCCTCAGTTCCTTCTCGTCGCTGCTCCAATTCTACCTTATTCTAGAGGATGCCTCTGATCGCATGTAGATAACAACCCTGAACACCTCCCCTCACATCGTTCTCTTAACCACATTGCTCTCCAGATCAGTGTCCTCGCACTGTCATGCTAAATAAGACATGACACTGTACCCGCACACTCTTCTCCTCTCATCGCAATGTTCCATGCACAAGACGTGGGCATTTTGTTCAGTGACAGATTCCATATTCCCATTCCAGTATCTAAAACATACCATGCCCTCTTTAAAAATTAAAATATGTTTATTATTCAATGAATCCCAGCACTCTGGAGTGGGTGGCTGAAGCAAGAAGGACCAAGGTTGGAGCCCAGCCTGGGCAACTGAGGGACTCAGGAAGCCCTGTCACAAAATAAATTGCAAGAAAGGCCTGGTGGTGTAGCTCACTATGAAAGCCCTGATTCAATCAACCCAGCACAGGATGTCCCCAAAACACACACACACACACACACACACACACACACACACACACACACCACACACCACACGCCACACACACACACACACATGCACACATGCACACGTACACGCACACACACAGAGTGACTACTCCAGTCTATGAATTACAGAAATGTAGATTTTAATGTAGACCAAAAAAAAAAGATTTTGTAATATTACTTCCATGTTAAGTAGAAAATTTCCATGGCATTATCATTTGGGTGCTTAAAATTTCAAATATTGCATGCTCCTAAAATGAATAATGCACTGTCTGCTTATATGTCATTTTCACATTTTTGGGAAATTTTGCTATGTAATAATAGTATAGGCTGTTTCATTTCTTTATACCTGCTTAGATGACTATTTATAATTAAACAATGTTGTAATTACAGCATTGACATAATAAAGCAATGCTTTCTGATTGAAATGACTAGCTTTAGAATTTCATTTTTATATATTATCTCATATCACATGTAACACTATGTAATGATGTAAAACACTATATATTAGGTTAAAGGATTCTAGAAAAATACTTAAGCAGTTTCTCAATGGCTCCTGCAATATATTTTGAGTCATAGAAAGCAATCACAGCTAACTTTTAGACTGATGTTATATTTTAGTTGGATATAAGCACAATCTTTCCAAGTGGTGAATAACAACAGAACTCTAGCACATGCACTAATTGACTTTGTTGCTCATTTATGTGTTCATTCTCCTTCGCAACCACAGGGCGCCTTAGCTAAAGCATCATATTGTCATGTGTACTATCAATGAAGCTGACATCGGCGACTCTTTGCATCTGGAGGGAAGGGAATATTTGTCATGAAAGTGTTCAGATTAATACTTGTAGGTAGCAGTTTCTAAAATCACAGTCACAGGTCCAAGGATATAGCTCAGTGATGGTAACACCTGCCTGGAAAGCATTAGGTCACGAGTTCAATCCCTGGTACCACCGCACATAAAAATAAAATAAAATAAAATAATCTGAAAGCCTCTTCCATACCCAGACCAAAGAGAGTCCTATGAGAAAATAGAGGGTTGCAAATGAGCTGCAGATTTCAGACTACTTGAGAAGGACGAGCAGGCGAGCAAAGACATTTACAGAGCAGAGCGACCCATGGAAGCTCTAATGACAACAAGTGCTGCTCAGCCCAAGAGCTCTGAGGTTCTAGGGTGTCCTCAGGGGTTGGCAGGGCTCCTGGAAGCCAGAGTGTGGGAAGTGGCCCCACTTCACACTGACTAACTTCGGGAGATACATTTCCATTTCCTATGTCACCTGCTGACTGCGCCTTTACTCTGAACATTATAGTCTGCTCTTCAAGCCTTCACTTCCGCAGTGCTAGTGGTCAAGTATAGATGGCAATGATTCCTACCCTAGGGAAGCCAAAGGTTCTAGAGGAATTAGGATCTTGCCAACGCACTGTCACAATCTACTGGGTGCTCTGTGGCCTACTGTAGTATCAAGAAGATAGTAGAGACCTAAAACAGGTATCTAATATCTTTGTTGAGCAAATTAACATGCAGAATGAATGAATGCAGTGTGTCTATATAATACTGTAATTCTTTATTCTAGTCACAATTTGCCCTGAAGTCTTTTTAAAAGTACATTTGAATTCCAATGACTAAGTTAGTATGCGTATTCTTACAATGTTCAAGGATTACATAAGTGATAATTGAATACATTTGCATTATGTGGCTAAATATTTATATTAATGTCATTTTCTAATGAATATTTCTTAGAGAATTTTAGTAAATAAATTCCAACAAGTAAAGATATAGAAATAAAATAATTTAGATGCATTTGTATTTTATTTATAATTTAATCTAGGAGCCGGGGAGATGGCTCAGTGGAATAAGCGCTTCCCTGGCAAGCGCAAGGGCCTGAGTTCAATCCGCTGTTCCACAAAAAAACAAAACAAAACAAAACAAACAACTCTTTAAAAAGTTTCTTCTTCAATATCAGGCATAAATATAATTTAATCTATAGTTAAAAATTTACATGAAAAATTTATATACTCTAGACATGCAAATCTATACTTTACCAAACAAGCATATAAGCTTTATAAGGATATTCCTAGTAGAAATTTTCATTATTAGTTAAATCTAAAAAGTAGTAGGGGCCCAAATACTCTATTCTCTCTGTTTCTTTCTTTCTTTTTTTTTTTTTTTTTGCATTTTAGGGAAGAGTTTAAATAGTGTTCAGGGTCTCACTATTAGATTAGACTTGTAGTAATCTGTCTGTGTACAGTTTCCCAAAACCTGGGATTATAGGCATACTCTACCATGCCCAGTCTCAATTGCCATCTCAGTGCACCTCAGAAGTGGACCCTGGGATTGAATCCCCGGCCCCTGCACCTGCTTGCAGGCACTTTAATCTGCTGAGCTATTTGGCTGGCCCTTCTATTTTATTTTAATACACTAGAAAAAATGATTTGAAACTAAAAATCTGATCTGTGTTTACTGGACATACAAAAAGCAAAGGGTTTACAACAGATGAAGAAATAACGATTTCAGAATAATGTTAGAAGCAACATGTTCCACTTTTTTAAACCTTTATTATGGTTAAATTTTGAAGGAGTTCTCTGAACTTGAGTTCATCGCATCCTTCCATTTAGAAATTCATGGGAGTACAAAATGTGGTTATGTTGTAAAAGAAGTTTCATGATGTGAAACAGTGACCAACGGTAGTCTTATGTTCCTCGCACAGAAGTAGTCCTATGAGGTAGACTTATGTTAGCTTCAGGGGCTATGTTTTGATATGGTGTGTGTTTGTTTGTGTGTGCGTGTGTGAGAGTGTGTTTCTGTTTCTTCTATAATGGAAGTAAGTCTGTATTTGGTATCTCAACCAAACGTTTCCAGGAAATTTTATAGGCATAATTCATAAAAACCAAAAATGGTAAAACAATACAAAGACTACCGACATTCATTTAGCTACAGAAAATATGCAAAAACACTAGGTAGAACAGGTTTTGTCTTTTAACATTTTAATGAGCTTTGGGACTTTCATGCATATTAGTTATGTTGCCCTAATTACTCATTATAATTCTAATGTGCATTTTATATTTAATTACAATGCCTATAAAGATTTGGTATGGACAGTAAATTATTATAACTAGCATGTGCATAATGATTATGAACTGAATTTATTAACTTTTATACCAGCATTCAGTGTTGGTAACTTTCAATTTCACCTTGGTGATTAACCACATTGTCTGATTAAACAAATATTTTCATGGAATTAATTATAGATGGCAAAAAAGTACTGTTCTCTTTTTCAGTTTTGCCAATTTTCATAAAATTTTATTTTCAGTTTATTAGCTTGTTGAATTAATGCAAACTGTCACTTTATAATACTTAAGTGAAGATTATTGTCTTTTCTAATTTTATAAACTATGATAGGCCTGTTTAGACATTTCAATAAAAACCTAACATCAGATGGCTAGAAGTTTTCTGCTAGTGTGAATAAAGCTAAGTAGTTTTCTGAGAGCTCAGCTTTTTATGTAAAATTATAAAAGCTCAGCTTTTTATATATAAATCAAGATATATAATTACTTTTTAACTTAACTTCCACATTTTAGTGGGCCAATCAAATAGTTCAGTGGATTAAAGTGCCTGCTAACAGATGCAGGGGCTGAGGATTCAATTCCTGGGCCCATTCCCCCCTCCCCCCCGGGCATGCTGAGACAGAAATTGAAATGGTGTGGTGACGAGCACCTGTAATCCCAGCTCTTCGGAGGCTGTAAACAGGCAGACCACTATGAGTCTGATCTAGTAGTGAAACCCTGAACACCATGTAGACCCATCCCTAAAAATACAAAACTAAATAAATGAAGAAATAAAATAATTTTCACATTTTATAAACTTAAAGAATAGTTTCTACAAACAAGACTTCTTCTCCAAATATATGTTGTATAATGTATTTCCATATATTCTTGATGTCAATTGTTTGCCAAATCACTCAGATTAAACAACACCTTCACATAAGCACAAATACAAACATAGAGCCCTACATCAATGTTTTCCCCTTGAAATTTAGAATGGGATTCTACATCTAGTAGGCAGTCAAGGCATACAAATTTTTAGGATGGTGGTAAGATTTTCTTATAAAACTTTATGAAAAATAATATTAAGCAGAACCTAATCTTGTTGGAAACCAAGGTCTGCGTTTTGGACTTCAGAAAGTCATGTTTCTGATCGAGACAATCTTTATCCTCAGTAAATGACAAAGAATCAACATGAATCAATAAAAAAATGGTTTGAAAAATTTCTAATATGTGCCTTCACATTATGTGGCTGTTAAAAGATTTGCATGGGAGTATGGCCATCTTCACAATATTGGTGCTTCCTATCCAGGAGCATGGGATATCTTTCCATTTTCTGAAATCCTCTGTGATCTCTTTTTTAAGAGTACTGTAATTTTCATTGAAAGGATCTTTAACTTCTTTAGTTAGGTTAATTCCAAGGTATTTCATTTTCCTCATTGCTATTGTAAAAGGTATTGTTTCTATAATTTCCCTCTCAGTTTTTGTTGTCT
>NW_004524633.1:9729395-9730177 GCF_000260255.1 Octodon degus
AATTTTATGAAATGATAAACATGATACATTTTGTGAAGTAAATGTCACTGCACACAACTTTTAAAATACCTCAAAGATATTCTGTAATCTGAGGCTGAGATTGTGCCAGTTGTCCCTTGTTTATGGCAATGCAACTCCCCACAATACTAAAAGCAATGTTTCCTGTTCATAAGACCACTTCTTTATCATCCATGAATTTGATCCAACATGGTTAACCTCCCATATGAGCTACCTACTTTCACGTCTAGCTTGCATCTTCCGTATCCCTAGAGTGCTCTGTTCATACCAAATGCTGCAGGAATTCTATTAGTCTCCTCATTAGTTACATAATAAAACCCCTCAGCAGTCATCACTTTAATGTTCACTATTCTTCACTTACTCTGAGTGACCTCAAAGGTCCATTACTTGCACAGCTGATAAGATTCTGTGGACAGGAGCTCAAGCTTTTGTGACTACCTTGTGGGAAGGATAGAATAGATAAATTTTTGCTGGATGGTTAAGACCAAGATAAAGCAAGACCTATATTAGAATTATAAAAACAAGGTACAAAAAGTAAAGCTATATTACTATGGTGAGCTGTAAAACGCTCAAGGCAAAAACTTCTGACGCTGCCAGTCTTATAGAAAACCTACTACCATTATGTACTACTGGATTATATTGGATTATTTTGCTGAATTAAAGCACCTAAAATATTTAAATAATATTGACAATGGAATACCCATCTCTGACAAAACTAAACAAAAAGGGGGATATAAATGAAGGACCATTTTGTAGTGAAATAT
>NW_004524633.1:9730307-9752679 GCF_000260255.1 Octodon degus
ATAAATATACAGCTACTTTCTCTTAATTCAGTGAGAGAAACGATTTGTACAAATAGCGTTTGGACAGGATATCATGTCTGCATCTCGTACTATGAGTAACCACTACGAAGACAACAATATGCAATGTATTAATTATTGTAACTGTCCTACTGACCTGTTTTGAAACTGTCTCATTGCTATTTGCTTCTCAATAAATTAATTAAAAAAAACGATAGACAAATTTCACTGCAAAAGTAACAAAATCACTTTAGTTCATTTTAGAAGTTGAGGGCTAAACTATGTGTGACAGTTTCAGTAGGAATGAAATCTCCCCAGGAAGGGATTGACTGAGCATGAGAACTGGAAAGAAACCCATATTTCCATGGACTGGTAAGGCTACAGAAGGAATTTTTCTTGAATAGTTTTTGCTCAGAATTCTGTGAGGCCAATCACCTTTTTATACTCCTTGAACTTGAATGAATTCCTCTAAGATCCTTTGACTTCTCTTTCCCCTCTTGCTCACACCCACACCCAAAGAAAGAGGAGCAGTTGATGCCTGTAAATATAGGGGGATGAGATAGTTATTTTTTTCATTGACCCTTGCTCTCTCTTCTCTAGGGTAGCAAGCTGCCCAAAGGACACAGTGCTCAGTAGAGCCCACTGTGATGAAGCAGTGTTTGAGGCGAGCTGTTTTGGACCTGGGCAGCATACATGGGTCACCTGTGGCTTCCTGCTATGTGGTGACTAGAAACCAAGTCCACCTTCAGAGACTGTTGCAATTTGATAGACTGGGATTTGAACCATTGTGTCGCATAGAGAAGAAGAAGAATTTCACCAGCCAATTGAGCATCTAGAAAGGAGGGTCTGGGAGAAGCTAGGTTTTTTAGATTTGCAGTTACAGATACTATGTTGACTATTTTTAGGGTGGTGTGGCCGCCTTTGAGAAAAATGGAGCTTTAAGTCTTAGATATAGGCCACATGGGATTTTCATAGGACTCTGCCTTAGGACAATGACTATTTGAATGACTGTTGTCCTACAGGTGGACAGAAATGTAAAGAGTCTTTTGTTCTTTCATAGGATTGCTCTATGAAAGCTGGAAGGCCAGGCCTGACCTTAAATAGAGAGCAGGTGGACCCAGTGGGTAGTTCAGCAAAATAGGCCAGGCTGACAGCGGCCAAACACAGGCAGTGCCAGGGGCCCTTGGCAGTCACCAGACAAGCTGGCCTTGCTGTGTCTGCCACAGAGTCCTAACTTTGAGTTCCACTGGCACATGTGGCCTGGTAGTTCAGAGGAGGTGGGACCTTCCATGTTATTTGTTTTTCTACCAAACCTGCAGGAGGGAAGGCCAGACTCATTCAGTGCCAAAGATCCTGAGTTTCCAAATGAGCAGAAACTAGTGATTCAGCTGCCACAATTTCTGATTCTCTTTCATGCTTTGGATTGTTTTCCAGGTCTGAGAGGAAACTGCAGAGGCTAATATTAGGAACCTACACTTCTCCAAGTTGCTCTTGAGACTCCCCCCATGCTACTGTAACCTGGAGGTAGGTCTGTGCTTATAAATTACCCAGGCTTAGAAGATGGTTTTTGGTTGTTGAAATCTAAATTGTGGCTTCATTCATAACTATGTTTTAAATTTTATCAATAAATGAAAACAACAAGGAGAATGTTCTACCTTTTTGTGTGGAGGTAGAGAGACAGTGCAGTGATAAACTGCAAAGATAAAGATTAAAAAAAATAGATTAATGGACCTGGGAAAGCACAAGGAATCAGGTTAGTTTCAACAAGTAAAAAAAGAAAATATTTGTTTTTGCCCTCCAACTGAGGGACAATGGAAGATTATAAATCATAAAATAAGAATTTAAAATGATTAGGGCTGGTGAGATAGTTCAGCAGACTAAGTACCTGCTTAGGCAAGTGCAGGGACCGGGGTTCAATCCTGGGTACTGCTGGCCGGGCCAGACCCCTGGCACTCTGAGCCAGCCACCAAGACCCAGCACAATGGCACGTGCCTGTAATCGCAGTGCTGGGAAGGCTAAAAACAGGAGGATCACTATGATTCTGAGGTAGTGAGACCTGTGCCAGATACATTCAAAAAAAAAGAATTCCCAACAATTAAACAGTAGAAGAGAGAAATGGCCTCAGAATAAAAGTGGTTGAAATCTTAGTTCTTAGTCCAGACAGACATTAGGGTACAGCGTGATGTAAAAAGCCAGATGACAATGATATTCAGGAGAAGAGAATATTTGGTTTTCCTTGCTCCCCATCAAGATAACAAAAGAGAAAACGTATATTAGTTTCGACCTTCTCAGAACAAATCAAACAACCTCCTTCCAAATAAATAAATACACAGTGAAAAACGAATCAGTCCGTTTGGGTGCAAACTGTATCTACTCTCAGAGGACAGCCGGGCAGCACAGGAGGGAACAGTCAGTGCCGAACTTTGCAGCCGGCAGTGTGGAGTTGCTCGTGCGGAGCTCTGGTGCCAGAGATGCGGGATGGGGAAGGGTTTGAGAAAGTTATTTAAGAGGCAAAATGGATAGGGTGGCTGATAAATCGGATGTAAGCGCAGTGAAAGATGAAGATGTTAAAAATTACATCTGAACTTTGGACTCACAGAAATGGATGGATCATCTTGTAGGCAGGTGAATTAGGTAGAAGTACTATAGGCAGGGAGTCAGAGCTCAAAAGGGCCAGTGTGAAAGATGAGGTAATTTGCAACTGGCACTTCCACTGGGGGGTAGACCACAAGACAAAAGATGGAATACAGGCAGCCACATGCCTCCCGAGAGGGATAGACATCAGGGATTGATACTCTAGGCATCAATTACCTTGAAAGAGCCAGGAAGGATCACTAACATAATCTTCTACAGGAAAAGCCCCTGCTCTATATGCATGTCTGCTTGTACGTGACTCATTTCTCTATTTGATCCCGATTTAAGCAACTTGACTTGAGCAATTATGGTTGTAATCTTACTGCTGGACCATAGTTTTGTCCCATCTCATGCCCACCATTCAAGTTCCCATGTTTCCTACCTTGGACCCACCTTGTGTCATGGATTTGCTGTACAAAATTCTCTAGAAAAGGCAGTTCCTTGGCAAACCACTTGGGACCATTTCTGTCTTTCTCAGACAGAAGCTTTCTTTTCCCTGATAAATATATTCTCCTTTTAACCTCTATTGTTCCTAAAATGCATTCTTTGAATTTTAGAGAACACGAACTCATCCCAGATACCTTGCAGGTTGGGGCTTTCTTTCTCCTCTATCACTCTTCCCAGCTCAGAGTAGAACACTGTCTATTGCATATGAAGAAAAACAGCTAAGCATCCTAAATCCAGAATGGAAACAAGAAGTTTGGGACACTGTAGAGGTCAGCCAGTATTAGATGACAAATGTGTAAAAACTGGCAGGAAGAGAAGACTGGCCTGGCTTAGAACTGTTGGGGTCACTTGTAAGGACTAAGGTTCTGGAGCTGAGGGAGGAGCCTTTCAAAATGTGTCTTTCGTTACTAAACAGTAAAGAATGTTTTACATTATGTAAATCATGCTACTGATGTGGCATTTTGAATATCAATTAATGTTTTAAGTTCTTGTGCTGGGAAAAAATCACTTTTTAGAGTGAGAGATTTTTTGAAAGGAAAGTAAACAAGTAAGTGCTCAAAGATAAATTAAATCAAAGATGAAAATAATTGTAATTTTAAAAGTGATCTTTATCTTTGTCTTGTAATTATAATGTTATGTATTCTGCAGTTTATTGATGACTTTTCATGCATTTTAAATGTTTCTTGATTAGCAGTCTCGATCCTTATAATGGTACTGTTCTGTTACATTCATATATATATATATATATATATATATAATTGTAAATAAGTTCAAAGGAAGAAATTTTGTTGGTTTTGCTAAAAAAAAAAGTAAATTGAAAAACATCCAAGAGAACGGAGGAAAATCATTTTCTATATCTTATTAGTTTTAGGGAAATTAATAGTATGAAATTTTTTCATAAGTATTTCATACATCATCCCTGGTCTTCATTAAATTATTTCATTTTTCTTTCTTTTAGTTCTTTTAATTATTAAAGTGGTGAAAATGTATATTAAGAGGCCATGGTAAATAGAGTTTTGTATGATAAGGAAATCCTACAAAAGCTGAGGATTACTGATAATGTAACACTTTTCATGGTTTGAGGAAATGATGGATTGACCGGAAGTAGAAATGAATCACTGCTATTAAAAGTCAACCTCTATTCTCAAAGATGATTCCATAAAATTCCATCAGATTCTAGCAGGTATTTTCTAGGATATATCACCAAATTGTATTTTTTACACTTGAGAGTAGATTAAATTTTATGGAATGTTTTGTACTATTGTGGACTAGTATATCATTTGTCTTTTTATTAACTTGCAAAAGTGAGTATTTTCGTAACTGAATTTTATTCAGTGAAGTCTTTACTAGAAATGATAAAGAAAATAACTGTCTTGCTGCTAAGAGTCCCATTGTTCCCTTCAGAAACAAGCTAGGTAATGCTTATAATTGTTTTTGGATCTTTACAGAGAATCTTTTTGAAATGGGTCCTGTTTTACTGTCTGAATGGCCTTGAACTCATGATTTTCCTATCTCAGGCTCCTGAATACCTGGGATTACAGGAATGTACCCTTGCAACCAGGTTTAAAAGAAGCTTTTGCCATACTCTCGAGGTGCTGTTTTTATAAAAGTAGCCACCTGTTCGCAGGTAGGGAAATGCGGTGGGTAAGCTTGGTTGTGTCAACTCAATGGGCTTGGGAAATGCCTCCGGGATGAGGAAAGTACTTTGCTGACATTCATAGAGACCTAACCTTAGGGGTAAATCTGCTCCCTAGCTTGTTCCTCTGTGTCACAAGTCCTCTGTTTTGCCTCCCAGTTGCCCTGACCTAAGTATCTTTGCTTCTCTATTCCTTTCTATCTTCGAGAGACAGTAAACCATGGACTGGATTCTACGAAATCATGAGCCAAAATAAACATCTCCTTCTTAAACTTGTGGGTGTCTACTACTGGGTCTCAATGGTGAGGCAGCTGACTAGAGGGGGCAGAGAAGGCTCAACATAGAGTTACAGGTACTTATGCAGAGTAAATAAGGAGAAATGTATTGTGTGAACTGTGTATGTCACAAAGTACAAAAAGAGATTGTTCTCCTTTTTACATGACACATAGGAAAAAATAGAGTCTTTTTGCAGGGTCCTGTGATCCCAATCCATGATGTATAAGTAGAATCATGTATCATTGATTTAATCTGTCATGATGTGCCTTTCTGGTGCACACACCCACTGATCCATGCGTGCTAGAACACTGCCAACTTTTATGTTTATCGGAAATGAATTACTCATTAAATTATTTGTATGGGGCCTGGGGAGATGGCTGAGTGGAATAAGTGCTTCCCTGGCAAGCACAAGGGCCTCAGTTTGATCCCCAGTTCCGCAAAAAAAAAAAAAAATTGTATTTCCTAGAACTTTGGGGTATTTATAAATGAATAAAATACATTCCTTTCCATTAAAATAGTTTGTTTTATATTATGGTGTGATTATATTTTCAGTCATACATAAGTATGAGCCCTAATATGAAAGAGAAAGGGTGCTAAATTTCATAGAGATGGACTTGAGATTGAGGGCTATCTTTCAATGTATAATTTGATATTACATAATCTGATTCTTATAGAATATGAGCAATAAATGTTTAAGTGTTTGCTTCATGTAGAAATTATATGAAATTACATATGAGGTTTTATGTGTTGTATAGTTATATTCATAATGAAGATATAATAGGAAAGGCATCATTCTAATATTTCCAGGATTAAGAAAAACTTACATATTTGTATGTATTACTATATCTTCATGAAAAAGGAGGATAACAAAAAGAAAAAAAGAGAAAAGGAGGAGTATGAGAAAGTAAAGAAGAAAAATCAAAAACCATCTGAATGATTTTGTAAGAGATGTCCAGAGGTCAGGTAATCCAGCTTCTGAATGTTTCCAGGCCTTGTGAATGCTGAATCTCTTCTTCCTGATCATTAGTAATGATAATTAATCTGTAATAATCATAATCTATGTGGCAGAAACAAGACAAAGTTCTTGAAGTGAATATTCTTATTCAAGAACCCCATATGTCTGTTGCTATTTATTTTTATCCTTTAGATGAGAAAGCTGAAATTAAAAAGGTTAAGTCATCTTTCCAAGTGTACTTAGCAGAAGAGCTGGATTCAATTCCAGGTTTGTTTTACTCAGGAAATGTTTATTCTACTGCAAACAGGGATTATTACACGAGCATACTTCACCTGGCCTGCCTGCTTCCTTCCTTTCATCGTGAGAACACGGTCTATCATCTCGCTGCTTGCTTATACACCTCACCTGTGAAACTCGCTCGGTCCTTTCTCAAAGACCCAGCCCTTCCTCGGGGCGCCTCTCTCACGCAGACCTTGCAGTTTCCAAGCAGGAAGCACCCTAGAGCTCTGAAACGGGATGGATTCCATTTTCTCCTCTGTCAGCAGCACGTGTTTGCCAGTAAGCAGTGTCTACATTGCCTGTGTGGAGCTTGCAAGTGTGCCTAGCACATTGTAAATCCCTGTTTTTTTCATGCTCTTTCCCTTTCCTTTCTCCCTCCTTCTATGAGTCTTCAAAGAGTTTCTTTAACTCCCTTAATCCTGTTTAATTAGTAGTAAAATAGGAATGTCATGTTGTAGTACTGTTACAAAAATTAGAGAATTAGGAAACAAGGCATGTAACTAGTGTTTGGTGCCAAAAAATCAAATTAAAAGCATGAGTATCTTTTTGATTATTGAATCTCCAAATAGGGTGTTAATGGAACAGTGTTACCCACTGGGACTGAGCATTTACTCTGTACTAGAAACTCTCCCAAGCACCTTTCACACACCAAGATGTTTGACCTCCTTGGCTGCTCTATGAATGCTGCTACGGTTTCCATTTTACAACTGGGGCAAGGAGAAGTAAACAGCATTATAGCTTGTAACTATGTGCATAATAATCCTTTCTCAGAGAGCAAGGGCACGTCCTGTGGTGTTTCTGGATATGTCCACCGGGTTGGCTGTGAATATTTTCTGTATGTCTTTTGAGATCTCTTTGTTGCCATCTGTAAAAATTTTCACTAGATAGATCTGCACTGTCTAAGTAGTGAGGGAGAAGTTGTAGCTTTTAATAGCTACTCTCACCATCATTTTACTTGTCAAAGACAAAGAATAAACTAAAACACCATGGCTGAGAATAAGTGTGTACTTCAAATCCTTAACTCCATGAGGGGCGAAGCCCGTCTTGCCAGGAACACTGCTCAGGCACGCTCCTGTTCTCTGGCACATGTGCTGGCGTTCAGCATTCAGAGTGAAGAAACAGAAGAAGCAGAAGAAACAGAGTGCCTTTGCAAAGAGTACATGTGCATATCTGAAGAAGAAGAGATGCATAAGGAAAAAAATGAGATGCAAAAGAAGGGCTTCGTGTCGAAGCACCGACTTTGTCCATGATTTGAGTTTATGGTTTATGATTTTCATTAGCTGAGAAAATTGTTTCAATTGCTGAGCATTTCTGAAGTTCTTCTGTGTGCAGCTATGAAGAGCTGGCTCCCCAAAGTCCCTTTCCTCACAAAGGTTTGTTGCTCTTAATTCTTCTGTTGCTGTTCTTGCTAGAGACGTTTGGTCAGTGTTTTCTCAGTCTGTGTGTTTTGCGTGGCTTATGGGTGAGTGTGTCTGATGGTCTGGTGCTATAGTGGAAGAGTGTGTGTGTGTGTGTGTGTGTGTGTGTGGTGTGTTGTGTGTTCAGGAAGTTGAAGAGTGAGGTGCAGTCCTTTGACACTACTGTGTTGACACCCTTGCTCAGAACGAATACCACATTGCTATTAAAGAGGAAATGAGAGCTGCTACCCATTATTCACTTGTGCTGGGCTCCGGGCATTTATGACCTGCAAAGTGATAACAAGCAGGAGTCTTTAATGCCCCTCAGTACCCAAGGCAGCTTGAGTAGGCACGTACACTTCC
The DNA here is from genome assembly GCF_000260255.1 of Octodon degus. Taxonomy (NCBI): domain Eukaryota; kingdom Metazoa; phylum Chordata; class Mammalia; order Rodentia; family Octodontidae; genus Octodon; species Octodon degus. The sequence goes on from NW_004524633.1 coordinate 9,738,292, forward strand.
ACCACAGTGTCTTGATGATGTATTAGTAGAGAAGTGGAGAAATGGGACAAAGGACATGAAACCAATCAGGAATGTCCTAGGAGAAAATTCAGGTCACTCTTCTTAGCATCCACCTCCTCTACTCTGTCTCTAGAATGGCTATAAACAAAGGTCATGGATCAAGGCAGAATAGCTGTGTGTGTTTTCATAACTGGCTAGGCCCAGCCTCCTGTGCTGTCTGCCTTCACAGGTCGTACTTTTATTACCACTATGACAGGCCTGCAGTACATCCCCTATTGTTATTCTCCAAGAAAAAGCAATGTTTGCAAAGTGAATGAACTGGGGTGCAGCTGAGAGCTTCTAGCATGGCTTGCCTGTGCAGAAATGAATTATGAGTTAAATGTGTCCGGCCTGGGATTCTTCTTGGTTGATATGAGGCCTTGCTATCGGCTCGATGAGGGGAATCTTGGCTGCGAAGAGAGCTGTGCAGTCTGCAAAATTTGGCTCTGAAGAGGCTCATGGGGCACAGACCTCTAATCTGCCTGGAACATGGAGTTCCCTTGAAACTGAAACAATACTCTTGGTTTAGAATGATACACTGCAAGGGCGAAGATGTCTCAGAGTGTCGCAGGGAATTATCCTCCTTCACACCCTCCTCTAGTCTTCCCTGGTGATTCAAGCCAGGGAAATTCTGGCAAGTATAAATGGTAGGAAGTTCTTTTCCTGACAAAAGTTAAAGAACATGATGCAGAGTTGGTGAATGTTAAGCATTCTGAACTGGATATTCTCACCAATCTAAATTGCCCCCAAGGAGGAAGTCACTTGAAAAATAAAGTTCTTCATTAATAACTCAGTATCATACTAGAGGAAATTATTTCAATAACCAAATATAGAAGAGCTTAAATGTTCAACCACAGAATGGAAAATTAAGAGGTCATTTATTATTTATTAAAAATTGAGAGCTTCCTAGTAGAACACACTGCCAACCACTCTGACTTGGAGGGAACAGACAGTGGTCTATTAATAGATTTAAATAATTGGGTGGGAATAAGCATTTTTCTTTTAAGTTGCATTGGCTGTTGAGTAGCATCAACTTAATAGAGGTTTATGAATTAGATGATTCCTGACCATTGGAGAATCAACAAAAACTTCCATAACAAAGAACATTTTCCAGAATCTTCACTGAAATCCAGCTGCTAATTCTGCTGGTGTTGATTTTGCAAAACCCACACAAGTAATGCAAATCCATGAACTCAGATTGTGTTTCTGAGGACACTGCTCATTACGCCTGTATAATAAACGGGAGTGCAGAAGTCACCATTAGCACGGAGCAGATTGTTTGGGTAGCAAAGACAGCAGCTGTCACAGCTTGACAGCTTTCTTGTTAGTGAATCAGTTTTCCTGACAGCCTCCTTGATGGAAAACCACTGTTCACTGGCAGTGCGTTATGGCTGATATACATATGTATCTCAGGAAAAACGGGACAGCGGTTGAATACTCATGAAAGGTTGAGAGACTGTAGTTCTAGGAACTGTGTTAAAAAAGGATGAAGTTTCTATAGAGCAAGTCTATCAGTGTATAAAACATTTTAATTACAAGGAAAATACCCATGAGTGCTAAGAAAATGTAGCTGGAAAGCTTGATAGAAGGTAGATTTCCCTGACGTTGCTTAAACTCGTCCTTCTGTCTGATAGTTATATTTCCAAATGAGGCCACCATGAGCACAGAACATTTAGGGGAGGAACATTCTTCCCACTTCCTAAGTCTCGAGACTGTCACAGCATGATGCTGGGGGGACAGTGTGGGGGACAGGTGTCACCTGTTTGGTTTGAACTTGGGGGAGAAGAGTGATGAACAGTGTAGGCAGCATCAAGAAGCACAGAGCTTGGGAACACAGGCAGGCCTGGTGCGTGCTGCTCTGCACACACCTGATGGTGCATTTCAAATGTGAAAGCCTTTCTGCACAGGGCCTCTGTCTGACGAGAGAGGCAGGGATAAGAATAGTTTAGATGTTCTGGGGTGATTTGAAAAGTGACAAGGTTGACATCCCGCTGGAACGAGAAGCACCAGATCTGCTCATCTGGACTTCTCTGCAAGGCTCACTAATTTACTTTCCCTGGCTTTTGCAGAATGATGCATATGCTCAGGGCCTTAGGAAATCTGGTCAGTCAGTGCATTAACCTGAGAGCCTTGTGCAGCTTCTCATGTGCCATCATCGCATAATTGGACAGTTGCTGGCCTCTGTCCAAATGAAAGCCAGGATCAGAAGCACCGATGTCTGCAGGCCTGGGCGGAGGGCAGCTCGGCTGGCAGGGCTGGACCCCTCACCACCGAAGGTCCTGCTGCTCCTCACATGCTGCTGCTAAGATGCTGGCAGCAGGGCTGAAAGAGCGAGTGCTTGAGCTGATGCTGCCGTGTGCAAATCGTGGGATAGAGACGCATGACAGAGCCGAGCATGGCAGAAGAGCAGGCCACCAGGGTGTAGGTTTGAGATTTTTATACTGGTGGGGGGAGGGGGGAGAAAACGGAGAATCAAGACAATGCTATGGAAAAAGAAAGGAATGAGAGAACATGAGTAAGAAAGAAAGGGACTGGCTTTGCACAAATGAAATGTGAGTGAGTGATTGTGAGATCATAAACCAGTTAGGGAAGCAGAGTATTTGTTATTTTGTTTGACTTGCTCACTCATTTACTGGATTCATTAGAACTCATAAAGTACACTGCTCTTTCTTGAGTCTTCAGCAGGCAAGGCAGGATCTGCAAATGTTTATTCTAGTTATGGGAGGCGATTTATAAATGTCTGCTCTGTAAAAATTGATCATCTCTCCCTCATCTCTTTGGACATTTCTTTCTCTGAGAGTCACTGCAGTTAGAGTCCCAAGCAGATCGTCAGGCTTTTATCTAGGGTTGGTGTTGTGGGGATCACTGGGACTTTTAGACAGGCTAAATATATTGGGGAGTAAGAGATTAAAGTAAAGAAAGGGAAATCACAGGATTTTACAAAGAAGTGAGATCATGGCTCTACACTCCATTCAAGCAAAGAGAATTGCTACTCCGTTGGGAGCAATCCACTCAGTCTGAAGAAGGAAGCAGGCCTTTCTTCATGAATAGAGAATGAAGGAGGACTACACAGATCCCCAAGTGTTCGTCCTGGAGTTCCTTCCATTTACCCCAACTTTCCTCAAATCTTGCTGTGGTGTGAGGTTTACCAGCAAGACTGTACAGCGCAGTTGCCAACACAGGTGGTTGTAACGGTCAGGCAGACCATGCTTCTCTCGTAGCGTCTTCCTAAAGAGGGCTGTTGTCCTGGTGCTCCAGCAGCTGAGGGAGCATGTTGCACTAGAAAAAGAATGAGCTGGGGCAAAACTGGTTTCTGAATGAGAGGATACGTTGTGAAGCCAGAATGCAAGGGTTACACAGGACACACATTCACTGAGTTCACTTATTGGAAGCTGCTTTTGCCTACAGTCTCTGTTGTTGCCTCAGTGTTTTCCAAGACCTACTCTCACAAAGCAGATTCAACAGAAGTGTGGATAAACCTTAAGGCCAAAGGAAGGATACTATTGTTCCCAACCTTCTCACTATTACAGTCATGTTCTACACTCAGATGCATAAGCATGTGCTTCAATTTTCAAACTCCAAGCTTCTTCAGATTAAGTCTTAGAAATAGTGCAGTTTTCCTCAATCTAATAATAACTAAAAAAAAATACAGACTCATTTGGTGGTAAATAGGATGCCTTTAGGACTAGTAGTTAATATGATTTGGAATCATAATGGACAATAGAAGTCATTCATTAACTTTCCTCATGGCTTTTGCAAAAACTGATTTAAATTTAAATGAACAATAAACAATTGATGGTAGGTTTTATTACTTAACACAAAATATGATATGTTTCCTTTGGAAAAGTATTACACCGCCACGGGAAAGGAACAGCAACTAATGGAATGCTCTTCCCTGCCCAGCTTAGAGCTTCTTCCTTTTGTCTGAGGAGCATTTTGACTGCCTGGGAGAGCTCTACTTTCCACTGGGAACAAAAGCTAAAAAAACAACCCTATAATAGCTCTCATGACGCAGTGTTTGACACTTGTGACTCCCACTGCCTCCTCTTTTCTTTACTTGCTTTTTATTCTCTTCCTGCCAAACCATTCTCACCTTTGTGTCTACCTACTGGCTCACTCCTGGAATGTTCTTGGGTGACCTGGTTCACGGCTTCAGTCTCACTCCTCTGTTCAAACGTCATCTGAGGGAGGCTTCCCTGATAATTCCAACAGCATGAATTCCAGCATCCAGCTGGGGCTCACTGTCTTCATTTTTTTTTTTTTTCCATGCTATTTTTTTTCATTACTGTTGTTGATTTTTGTAATTGTTTTTCTTTTTAATGTATTTTGTACAGGATCTCACTACGCAGCTCGGACTCAGAGTCATTTTCCTACTTCAGGTCCCCAGTGCTGGGATTACAGGTGTGTGCCACCACGCCCAGTCTCAGTCTCCAGCTCAGCGCGCCCAAGGACTGAAACTGGGTTCCTGTACTTTCCTATTTGGGCACTTAGACCACTGAGCTTTCTCGCCAGGCCTTCACACTATTATCTTTTCTTTTTATGTATTTAGTGCAGGGTCTACAGGGTCTTACTACACAGATCAGACTCATAGTGATCCTCCCGTCTTCAGCCTCCCAAAGCTGAGATTACAGGCACATGCTACCACACCCAGTCTCAATCTCTGTCTCAGCTAGCCCCGAGGATGGGGCCAGCCTTGCATGCTGAAGACTGAATCCCGGTCCCTGCGTCTGTGTAAGCAGGCGCCTTAGTTCACTGACCTATCTGGCCGGCCCTCATGCTATTGTTGCTTTTGTTGCTGATCCTTGACTGTCTTCTCCTGCTAAAGGGGAAGCTCCAGGAAGCCACGACATCTTTTATTATTATTATTATTATTATTATTATTATTATTATTATTGAACCGAGGACTGAACTCAGGCCCTTGCATTTGCCAGGCAAGCGCTTATTCTACTGAGCTATCTTCCCATCCCATGGAATCTTTCATTTGTTCATCGTTCCTAAGACTCCAAGACAGTGTCTTGCATGTGGTAAGTATTCGGTGAAAAGCTGTGGAGTGACTAAGATACCTGTGCGGTTCTATGAAAAGTACTTAAAATTCACATTCCCATTTCTACATCTTATAACGTCAACCTTGGAACATTTATGAAAAGATTCTTAGGATCCTCAAAGGCCCTAGAAAGTTTCTTGCGCTATTTTTAGAACCAGAGGGAGGTTTATCTAGAACTTTATTCGGTCACTTCTTGAGATTAGTATATATTTATATACAATAAATGAAAAATTCTAAGTTTTGCAACTGAAAGTATTCCCTCATATAACTTGACTCCTCAGTTATTTTGCTATTGACTTTTCTATTATTATTTGTACATCTTGAAAGACTCTAAGTGGTAGATGGCTTTGCTACTTTGACAATATATGGGAAGGAATTTTTCTTAAGCTTCCTGATCCTCACATTCAAGTTAGAAGCCAATCCATGATATAGGTCATGTTTAATTCAGGACTTTCCCTTTTGTTTCATCAGTTAGAAGAGAAGTCTTGAAGTTAATTGGTCCTCGCAACGAAAAATCTGCTTCGGTCATTATGGCAGCGAGCCACCATGGCACGGGGGCCAAAAGAGAGCGACATGTCACTTCTTTCTCTGGTTAACCTCACTTTCCTCCTTTCTTTTTCACATGTGAGGAAAGCTTCCTCCAATTGGTGCTCTTTACGTCACCATGGAAACTTCACCCCTACCTGGACCCAATAAATACCCGATTCCTTCATCTCTACCCCCACAGGGTTCTGGCTTCTCTTCAGCAACTCTCCAAAGCCTAGCAATAAAAGAGCCCTTCATTTCTCTCCTGTCTCTCCTTCGGACCCAAGAAAAACGTTATAAAAGTATGTACCCATGAGGTTATGTTTAGAGCACCCATATAGTTTTTGGTTTTTGAAACATATAAGAAACTGTATTTGAACGCTTTGTACCTAGTATGCGTGCAATGAATATTTGTTGAAGATTAGTGAGATCAAACTTACAATGTAGCAACAGACAGACATGTCTCCTCCAAAAATTTAATATTTGACTAAAAAAGAAATTTGAAGTCGTAATAATAGTGCTATTAGTCATCCACTAAAATTTATTTATATAAGATAATTTAGGAATACAAGATATTCCTGAGTTAGGAAGTTTTTATTGTTTTAATTCTGACAGCAACAAAACTTGTGAATTATTTTTATGCTGCAGTAATAAATGAGTGCAATAGATCATTACTTTAGGATCTTTTCTGTTGTTTTAAAATATTCAACAGAACCATTTTTTGGAGCTCATGGTAAGACCTCGTCTCCTTTAGGAGGCATGAGTAGATGTGAAGTTTTGGAACATTTGAAGAATATGCCAGAAGCTAGAGGGTAACATTTATCTCCAGATTGTCTGAGCCCTTTGACAGCTAAGATAGAGAAGGAAAAATGAGTATTAAATTTCAATCAGAGTTCATCAGATGACACAGTGGGCCTCAGAGAAGTTGAGTAATGATTGAGAAGTTCTCTTCCAAAACACTGGGGCCTGCTTGCACAGCATAGACCATGAACTCTACGTATTTTTGTATTGTAACATTCATAAGAAAGAACTGTTACATCTCCAAACTGTATGCAAACTTCTCTATGTGTTCTCTTGCCATACAATAATAGAAAACCTTAATGACAGATGGTCCAAAAGTTGACCATTACAATATTTTCAGCTGTCCAGACTTCAATAGGTGGGTGTGTTTATGTGTGTAATACATATTCATATAGACATTCATATAAATGCATATACAGGACATATAAATTAATTCTTTAAGTATAATTTTTTATTTTTTATATTTAATACAGGGTCTTGTTACACAGATCAGACTCATAGCTATCCTTCTGTTTTCAGCCTCCCAAGTGCTGGAATTACAAGAGCACACCACCATGCCCAATCTCAATCACCCTCTCATTGCACCCCAGGGGTGGGGCCAGCATTGCACGCTGGGTAGGATTTCATTCTTTCACTCTCATTTTTGAAGGGATGGTGAGTTTGAATTGGTAGGTTGCCCTAAACAAGTATAATATTTCCTCTGAAAATAAAATATTTTTTAGAAATTGTCAACGCTTTCTGATATATGGCTAATCTGAACTCTCGTTATTTATGAAAATCTGTCAAAGATACTCTGAAATTAGCTAATTTTTTCCCTGAGAAGTGGAGAACATGATGTTTAAGGGAAAAATTGATCTCTAGTTAGATCTCATAACCTCCTGGTTCATTCTGTCTTATCTGAGGTACGCTATGTACCAGAGAGGAAGACAATCTGTTCAAAAGGAAATAACTAATGAACACTACACATTGGAAAACCCATTCCTTTCTTCCTACTTAAAAATATCTGTATTATTTCAAAGTAAGTGAAAAGTGAGCCAGCTTACCATGGACAATGAATAATATCAAAGTCTGATGGAGAAAACATCTCTTTTTTTGACTCTGTGACTGAGCCGGCCCCTTAGGGATTTTCCAGCAGAAGTTACAAGCTCAAGAAGAAAGCAAAAGAAATCAGTACCTACACTATTGAACCAAAGTTTCTGAGTAAAATCTTCTTCATGTTATATTAAATTTCACCTGCAATTACTATTGTAAAGATAGACTATGAGTGACTATATTAAGGGAATAGATATGGTTATGACATTTATGTCACCATGTTTAGAATATTCTGATTCTAGTCATGTCTATTAATTTTATTTGAAAAGATATGCTGGCAGAAAAACTCTTTTAGTGAAATCAGAACCAATAAAATTCTCTCTTTTAGGCCAAACATATTCAGGACTGCTTTGAATCAAATTTTTCATAAGCTTTCCCCAGTGTCTGATTTAGGACACAGGAAATTTTCTTTTCCCATCATTTTCCAGCCTTGAGAACCCGCTGGGTCTTCTGACCCGCTTGGTCGTGTCTCCAAACGCTTGCATAAAGTAATCTTTCTTCTTCAACTCAGGGCTCCATTAACCTAGCCTTGAAAACAAGTTCAGAAATTTGATCAGCCAAATTTCAACTGAATTCCCAGACTTTGGACTGCACTGGCCTCATCTTTGATAAGGAAAGAGAACGGCACATCTTTCCTTCATTCTTATGTGTATCCTCTCTGAAGGAAGAGTCATTTACCTACAATATATGTTTGAGCAGCACGCAGCTTCTTCTTTTTCTCTCCCAGTACATGAACTGCCTGTAAGCCATTTTCTTTCTTAATCCCCTTCCTCCAGACAAGTACCAGTCAATAATCAGGGATTATATGAGAGCATCTGTCATTTGCTAATTTCCTCATGGTCCTGACAGATTTACCCAGAATGCCCACATCTTGTCCTTTTTTTGTCTTTCCAACTAATGTTACCATTTATGACCAGACTGAAGGAAACTAAAGAACAGAAAGCAAACGTATCCTCTTAGTGTCATCAGCATCATGCACAGTATGGTGCACTCACTTCTTACAGGGGAACACAAAACAACCTGGCTTGCCACTAGTGTGTGTGCGTAGCGCTCCGCGTACTGCTGGGTACTGATGTATTTCCATGAAAATCACACTGGGATAATATGATTCATTCCGAGGCTATGCACAAAAACATAGGCAGTATGGGAAACATATATTTGAGGATCTCTCCCATTCCAGTGAAAAATTGCATTTAATATAGCCTACCGCTTTTTCTCTAGTCAGAAAAAATATGTAGTCAACTGGCACTATCTCCATTCACAGATGTTTATAACTTTCTTAAAAGAATGCTTTGGGGTCTGAACTATCTTATAACTCATCTTGGCCAAGAAACAATTCTGTTCAGAAAATTCAATTTAAAACAAAAACCAGAACAGTTTCTGAATTACCTGACCACAGGGTCGAAGAAAGCAGTTTAGCTATCTAAAAGCATATATGCAGGGAAACACACAAAACTATTTTTTAAGATCAGCATGATTTGAGGAACAACTTTAATATGAGCCATATGCAGGAGAAATCCAATAATTTTGTTGAGAGGGAATAATTTTCATGTTTATTTGGTTCTGTCCTCTTGTTTTAAAGATGGAGAAATGGAGTTTCAGAAGAGTTAAATGATTCATTCAAGAGAAGGACATGACCTGTAACTTTGCTCAAAGATATTTTGGTCCTTTAAAATTGTTCAGGGAACACTGAGCAGGGGGTTGGGAGGCCTGGATTCTATTTGTGGCTGTTTTGACAGGATGAGACCCTGGGCAAAGTACTTAACCACTCAGTTCCCTCATGTGGAAACTGCCTACTTGGACTAGTACATCTCTAGAGGGCTTCTTTGGCAAGATCCATAATTCAGTCAAGGATCTAGCTGGCTGTTTCTTATTCCTTCACTCGGATTTTCCATGAGCCTGTAATGGTGTCTGACTACAGTCCTTGTCAACCATTAGCCAAGGACTGTATTTGGAATCTTATTTAACAGTCTTTAACTTTTTCTATATATCTCTCTACCACATTCAGTTTTCACCACTACCTTTCCTTAATAAAACTTAATTCTTCTCAAATTTTCTTTAATTCCTTTTCCCCATTCAACTCTCTATGTCAAATTGATTTTCCAATGACTTTTTCTGAGCTCCAGGTAAAAGTAGCCCCTCAGCCTTTCAATGGAAATCAGTAAAATAATTTCTTTCATTTTTGACAATTTCCTTTGCAGTTACTTATGTATGTGGAGAAATGTCCAGGGCACACATGAAACATGTCTAGTTTTACTTTTAGTAAATGTAAGGTACATTAAAATAAGATGCTTATTTCTCCAAAGAAACATGAAATTATTAGGAAATGACAGTATCAGTACTAGCAACATTTTTATTTTTTGAGAGTATAACTATGATCCAAAGTAATTTTTATTTTCAAGGCACATTTTGGGATAGTACATGTCAGGAGGTTTAAGATGGTGTAACTCAAGAATCCCAATACAAAGAATTTACTCTAAGCACACCAGCAATGTAGGCATTATCGCCACATTCTATTCCAAATTGGAAACAATGTATTAACAACAAAATGCTGTTTTAAATTGCGGTACATTTACATACGGTACTATCTGGCTATTGAAAAGGATAGTCATGAGAATTGATTAATTTTCTGAGAACTGGGTAAAATGTATTAAATTGACTAGCCGGTGCATAAAGTGTGTGCATAAAACATAAAGCTAAAAATCAAACTTGCAGCAGTGCACTTTTAGAATATTGTTGTTATCCTCTGATTTGTAAAAGTGAGAATGAACTTGGGTACATAGGAAGGAGTCAGAATGTGAATACGTGGAGAAAGTGTCTTTCCTTGGTGGGGTATCCCGGTCTGGCCCATCCGCACGCTGCCGTGCATGGCAGCTAGGAGCTCCCGTCGCCGCTCTCTGCCCGGTCCTAAATGTGAGTTGAAGGCAAGTTAGAGGACGTCTGGGATCCGTAATCACCACAACTCAAAAATTCCAAATGTTGTTTCGGTTTGTAGAGTCTATGGAATGCCCAGTGTATGAAATGAGGGACCTCAGGCAGTTGTACTCTTGCATAGCAAACATGAAAGGAAAGTGAACAGGACATAAAAACGTGACTCCAGTAATTGCTGGCATTCGGGGGTTGGGAGATAGCTTGATGGTCTAAGCCCCTGCCTAGCAAGTGCCAGGATCTGTGTTTGAATCCCAGTGTGGGTGCACCGGGCTGGCCACCCCCAGCACTAGTTCAAGCTGTGTAGTGAGACCCTGCACCAAATAAATAAAATAAACATAAGGTTAAAAAAGAGATTTGGTGGCATGAGGGAATATTTTCTTCTATATCTGGTGATTCCAATTTTTACAGGCTTCAATTAAAGTTTAAAAATAGATGCATGATATGAAACCTTATTTCTCCACTTATTTAGTCATCAGCAGAGAAGTTATAAACCACGGACTCAGCCCCCACACAAATGCTGCCATGTTAAACAGAAACTTCAGTGACCCTTGGATAACAAGAACCATGATTATCATTTTTTGGTTGGATTTTTTTTCTGGTCTGAACTGAAAGTTATAGCTTACACTATTTATGGTGAAATGACTTCATAGAGATGGATAAGTCAGATCAAATGGAATCAGAACTTTGGGTTCTAATTAGATCCAGCTGTTCCAGGGAAGCTGCATCTTTTTCTCCAGGACATAACACTAGTAAACACAAGTTCCACATTTAAAAAAATCTGAACCTGTGAAGATATAAATAAATATACATACTGCAAATTTTGAAATGCTGACCATGGTTGTCTTGTGGTCTTACTGAGAAAAGCTCACAATGGTTTTCTCTGCGCTAGTTGCTCACGAGTATTGTTTTCATTTCTTTCAGGTTTCAAACATACCAAGTAAACATTCAACTAATAAAGATTTATCTCAAAATCTTATTTTTCTCAATTTTAATTAAAATAAACATGATTACCACTTGCACTCTAAAATTTTTTTATATTATAGTGTACAAAGGAAAAGCCATTTTAACAGTGGTTATCAGCTGATGTCTGTTATATTATGAAACCACATTGTGCTTTCTAATGACTAAAGATTTATAATATCTTTATTTTATATACTGATATGTGCTGTGTGATATGTGATAGGTGATGAAGTGTTTTTGGAGTGACCATGAAAATAAAATAAAGGAATTATGTTTAATGAGTGAATGAAATGTGTGATGTAAAAACCCTCAGTCTTGGGGCCAGGGAGATGGCTCAGTGGAATAAGTGCTTCCCTGGCAAGCGCAAGGACCTGAGTTCAATCCCTGGTTCCGAAAAAAAAAAAAAAAAAAAAAAAACCCTCAGTCTTGAAGAGTAGGAGCTGACTAATGTTGGGAGAGTGGCCTTCACTCAGATGAGCTTGCCTTTGGGAGGTAACGGAACAAGTCACTTGGGCCTGCAGGCGGGATGATCTGGGTCTGGTCTCATGTTCAGCATATTACTTGTATGACCTTGCGAATATTATCATGACCTTGAAAACTCAATTTTTTCCCCTACAAAACATGTACAAAAATGTTTAACACACAGGTTCATTAATTCTAGACAAAAACATGCACAATGTAAACATTATGTCGTTGTTCTGCGTGTGTGTCAATCAACACCTTTCTTCTTTTCTCTCATTCTTTCTTTTATCATTAATCTCTTTCATTAATTCAACTGAAATATCATTAATAGTCCCCAGACAGTTCAAATGTCATTTATCTATGATTCTTTCCTGACTCCCCATCAGATGTGGCTTTTGTGTCCTTGCCACAGCAAGCGTCATCTCCTACTCTGTACTGCTGTATTTATGAATGAGTCCTGTGAATTTATGAATGAGCATGTCCTGTGTATTTATGAATGAGCATGTCCTGTGTACTGCTGTATTCCGTAATCGCAGCGATAACTAAGAGCCACAGAACCCAGCACTAGATGCCAAGCTCAATATTTAGTGCTCTTCATACATCACCTTCTGTCTTAGTTGCTTTTCTCTCATTACTGAGGTGAAGTACCTGACACAAGTTAAAAAGGAAAGGACTTATTTAGCTCACAAGTTGTAGAAGTTTCAGTCCATAATTGGCTGGCTCCATAGCATAGTGCGTTGGCAACAGAGAACCAGTTCACAGCAAGAAGAAAGCAACAAAAGCAAAGCAACAAGGCGCTGAACTGTGCCATTTTGCTCTTTTTTTTGTATCAAAGCTACCTAGGGCAGGTAGCACTTGCACCTTTAATCCTAGGGCAGTTGACCATGGCACTGCACGATGAATCAATCCGAGTGTCACCCACACTAGATTCAGGCACCTCTGAAAAAAACCCACATATGACCAAATAAGGCATTGGAGGAACATCTAGACATAAGCTGTAGCATTCTGCTCCATTGCCCCAAAGACTCATGCACATGCCTTTATGCAAAAGGCATTTAGGCCGTTTCCTATAGTTGTGAAAGTCTAACCATTACAGCAATTGCTGCAGAGTCCAAGTCCGAAGTCTTTTCTCTGAAATTTAAGGTAAATTCCTAGTTTAAAGTCCCTGCACATATGAAAAGAAAGTTGAAATATTTCCAGTATTCAATGATACCACATAGACATTTCTGTTCCAAAAGTTACAAACAGAGAAGAGTAAGGAATGGCAACAAAGTGAGACAAAATCCAGCAGGACAAACACAAAATGCCACAGTTCCCATTTCACATCCCCAGCAATCTGTGGCAGTTGTGAACTCCAAAAGGCTTCATTGGCTCTTCTCCAATGATGCTTCAAGTAGCTCCAGTGGCTTCTTTCTTGGACTGGCTTTGCTCCCTCTGTGCAGTTTTCTTTAGAGACCTGTGTTGCTAGTTTCTGTAAGCTTCTTGGTTCTCCACTGCACCTTAGCTTCACACTCAGAGCTTCACACTGTCCTCTCAGAGGCACTCTGCCTACCCTCCCAGTCCTCTTCTCAGAGGAAGCCTTCTGACCCCACAACTCTTCCACTTTGCATGCACATAAAACAAGTACAGTATGGAAGATGCCAAGGCCTGCCACATGATGGAGTAGCAGCCAGGCTTGCTTCTCTTTTGGCTGTATAGGGAAAATGCTTATGAACCCAATCCAGAGGAATGACTTTCCTAGGTTGCCACTCTTCTGAAACATGGTATTCTGGGGCTTTCTTCTCAAAACAAAATCTACCTTTGCAACTCTGAGCACCTAGAGGCTAAAGCCTTATTGAGTCTTGTGATGTTTTCAGCTCATGTTTTCCTTCATCTTTTCAATAATTACCTTTTTTTTCCTGAAAAAGCTAAGACTTGGCTAGTCTTTTCAGCAATCAATTTTTCTTCTGCTCTATCTTTTTAGGCCACAACTTTCTGGGCAAACTCAGTGTTCTCCATCATTCTGCTGGACTCTATGCTCTTGATTCTCAATATAAATCTGCCTAAAAGGCCCCACCAGTAACCATGCCACTTTCTTAACATTAGGCTGCCTTGAAATTTCTTCTGTATGATTAATTAATCTGCCACCCTTAATCTCAGCTTCAGTCAAAATCTCTACATGAGCAAAATGTAGAGAAATTTTATGCCAAGGCATAACATACATTGTGTGGAGTCCAATAGCCAGCACAGTCCTTTCCAGGAGAGAACTCCTGAGCCTGGGCTTTTGTGGCAGGATTTCTATCTGCTTTTTGGTGTTTTGTACTCTGAACAAGTACAACCTAAGATGTTCCAGCTCTACATTTTCAGACAGCATCTCCTAACCTTTCCTAACTCTTCCCCTTTCCACATGCCAGTTCCAATGGCTGTTCCACCATATGGCTATGTAAAGTCACAGCCTCAGCCTCAGTGTTGGTACCAAATTTTGTCTTAGTTACTCTTCTCTCTTTACTGACATAAAACACCTCACCATGAGTTTCTAAAAAAGTCCTTTCTCT
>NW_004524633.1:9752779-9783618 GCF_000260255.1 Octodon degus
CCCTCTCCCCCTCCACTTTTCTTTCTTTCTTTTTTTGTATTTAGTACAGGGTCTACAGGGTCTCACTACATACATCTGACTCATAGTGATTATCCTGTTTTCAGCCTCCTAAGCACTGCAATTACAGGCCCGTGCCACAATGCCCAGTCTCAACTGCCATTACAGTAAGCCCTGGGGGTGGGGTTGGCATGGCGTACTGGGGATCAAACCCCAGCTACTGAGCTCTTCTTAAGCAAATTCTTTAATCCACGGGGTGATCTGGCCAACCCAAAAAATACTTTCTTAAAGAGCTGTATTTTTCTCTTGCTCACTACAACAGGATGTCAGAGTTGAGTACTAGCATCAGACACCATAAGGCATATAAAACCCTAAATCTCTGCTACTTGCTCTTCTATAGAAAATGTTTGCAAACCCATTGTAAACTATTGCAATCTTAAATTATCACTTTCTCTTTCTATTTGACCTGAACACTTGAAGTCAGCTCCACAAAAGTACAAATCCACCCCAATACACACACACGCACATGCACACATGCAAAGCATAACAAATATAGATGCTTAAAATATTTTGCTTTTCTCAGCTTTTTGTAATTTCAATACTTTTTGCTCACTATTTAGTATAAACCTAATGATGTGTAGAAGGAAGAAAGACAACAACAATTGTCTGTGAATGCAGCCTAGGAATTTCTAGTCTCTTTTCAGTCTACATTCATCACTTTAGCTAAAAATCTCTGGAGTATTTATGAAGACATGTTACATGCATACGCTTAGAAAACATGAAGCAGTTTAAAATGTTTCAGAATAGCTGAAGAATCATGTGCACAATCTTCCTTCCTGCAATTGGGAAAGTATTTTAACTGACAATTTGTAAAGACACCTGTATCAGAAATTCCTATCCAGTTTGATATATTAAATAAGAGCTCTTTCATTTCCCTCAC
This sequence comes from Octodon degus, assembly GCF_000260255.1. Classification (NCBI taxonomy): domain Eukaryota; kingdom Metazoa; phylum Chordata; class Mammalia; order Rodentia; family Octodontidae; genus Octodon; species Octodon degus. The sequence continues at coordinate 9,753,717 of NW_004524633.1, forward strand.
TTTACCTTTATTGTGTTGACCTGTTTCTTTCTACTAGATTGAGTTGTATTAATTTTCATTTATTACATGTCTGTCCTGTCTGATTGCTAGTTATTATTGCTCTCCTCTGTTTTTATGAAGTAGAGGGTATTTATTAAATGCAGATATATATCTCTGGAAAGACATTATTCTTGCACGCCAGGCCTGGCATTATTACTTCTGCAGTCATCACGGCTGCTGCTCTATTCCTGCACACTTTGTACATTTCTTTCTCATCAGGAACATCTGACATTAGATGTGATATTTTTCACTCAAGAGATAGCAAAACTGAGGCTCTGTGGTTTTTAATAAATTGCTGAAGGTCATATAGCCAAACGTGGTGGAGCCTCTTTTAAAACCCTCAGGCTCCAAAGCCCTATTCTCTCTATTAAATGGAACCTCAGATCACTTCCTTTCTTACCAGAAAACATCCTCACATAAACAAGATTGTGTATTCTTCAGACTTCTAGAGGTGTGCTCTCACAACTAAAAAGATGGAGGAGGTTGGATTGCGGAGTGCTAACCGAAAGAAGCCAGTCTAAAAAGACTGCATGTATATGATTTCTACTATAAGATGTTCTGGGAAAGGCAAGCTTATGGATACAGTAAAAAGATCACTTACTGTTAGGGGTTTGCAGGGTTGGTGCCAGTGATAAGGATAAGTATGAATAGTATAGAGTATTTTTAGGGAAATTGTTCTGTTTCATAATATAAGGGCAGTTATATAATATTTTGGCTTTTTTCAAAACCTGTCAATGTACAATACAAAATTAATCTTGTGTAAACTATAGACTGAGTTAACATTATTATGACAATATTGGTTCTTTTCTGGTAATGACAGGTGAGTTGCTAACAATGTTGGAAATTATCATTGGCTGAAAGAATACTTGTTTCATTCTTTCTATTTTTTCTGCATAAGCTTTTCCAAATGTAAAACTGATAAAATAAAGTATAGATATTCAAAGGAAGTTAAGTATCTTACAGGTATGATTTTGGTTGCGCTCAAAATGGACCCTAAGCCTTAGTCTATTTTTAGGTTATGGGAAAGTTTCTATTTTGTATCCTAAGCATATTCAGTGGGTTGTGGAAAGTCGGTTCCAGCAATGAGATAGGATGAAAGATTTATTGTAGGTTAATATCAAATAGGTCAAGTGATAGATAATTTCCTAACTCGTTTTGACAGAAATGACAAGTGATACTTTTAATGCAAGTAGATAAATTCTGAGCATAAATAAAGTTTTGACATTGAGGTGTGCTGGTTTGCAATCAAAACATAAATTTGGAAGGGGACTGTCTAATACAAAAATTCAAAGATACAATACTAAGTATTTTGCTACTGATAAAGCTTGCCTGATAAATAATGGTCAAGAAATAGAATACATTTTAAATTGTAAGTTTCAATCATGAAGCTGTAGTAAAAAGCTCTGACTACAGCTTGTCTATATGCATTTGAATTTGTGTGTTTGCTGGTTGAATTCTCAGTTTTGGTTTTTTATGTTGAATTCAAAGTCCTATGGAATCAAATCTACATCTTTTCATTTCACTCAGAGAAAAACTAAGTATACTTGCATTCATTATTCAAGGATAACTTATTAAATATCATCATTTGGGCATAATTCATAACTCGTAAATGAGGCAGATGGTTTAAACTTATTTATAGTGATTGTTATGGTTTGTGTCTAGTTCTCCCCACAAAGCCTCATGCAGTCATTGGGGCAGCTTCTAGAGTTTGTGATTGATTCATGATCCAATGCTGGGATTATCATTGTGAGTGCTACACACACCCTGTGGCCAGTAGCCTGAATATAATGTAAGGAAGGGAGAGAGGCTTGCTAGCTGCCACCCGCTGCTCCTCCCTTTGCTCGTTTTCCACCGCCATGAATTACTGTCCTGTTCCATGTGCCACTCTGCCTTGGAGCCAGCTGAGTACGGATGGAAATCTCCACTAACTGTGAACTAAATAAACCTTTCTTTCCTTAATTTTGGGTGTCAGGTATTTCATCCCAGCAGCGAGAGAAAAATATCTGGGAGAGTGATAATCTGACCATAAAGAAACTTACAAAGAAGTTGAAGAACTCTCACAAGTAGAGGAAATATTAGAATATGTTGAAAAGTTACAGTTTGGGGACATAATTAGATCAAATTACTAAATAGGGAGGGTTGTCTATGTAAAATGACACTATGCTCACAGCATTCAAATAAATGTAGAAACAATCAATTTTCTATGTGAAAATATCTACTTTTAGGGAAATTGTGAAGTCCCTTTCTTTTACAGAGAATCTTCCTTTAATATTTGAAATCCTCCAGCATTCCTGTGTACAAGTATTGATTTCCAGTTTTGCAGTGGGAACAAACAGAATACCCACATCACAAAGCAGTCCTATATTCCTAAAGATCCCAGAACTTCCATCTTAAGGTACATGGGAAGACCCATACATTTCAGATTCAAATGCTCCTCTTTTCCTGGCCCTAAGAGTTGGAAGCTTCTCTGCTTTTGTGAGTTAGAGTACGGATTTCTGAAGATCTCCTCAATGCCATTATCATCATCCTTGATTCCACGTTTTCACTGTCATTTCATTTGGAAAGGCAGAATAGTATATCATATACACTGTACACCGTAAAGCCCTGTGTTGGGTACTATGCGAGGTAGGTACAGTGGTCCACAAAGCAGTTCCACCCATGTTTTTACAGAATTTGCAGCTTCTGGGTATGGAAATTATTGAGGAAATCCCTCCACAAATGATTGGCTGTCTCAGTAGTGAAGAATATCACAGAGGAAAAAAATTGTAATGGTTTATAGAACAGCATGACTCAATCACACAATAAAGTCTTCTGAGAAGCTGCCCTAGGAAGCTTCTACTTAATAATGTCAAGTAATATTATTATTAGGTATGCTAGCCTTATGATATCTTTTTCATGTGTGTATTCTATGATGATTTCCACGACAAGATGACCTCATACAGTGTCTCACTTAACTCTTTATACAACCTCATGGATTTCTCCCCAGTTTATAACTAAAGAAATCAAGTTTACCCAACTCAATAATATTAGTGAATCAGAAAGGCTTTCTTCACTAGGTTTGGGTAACTCCCTATTTGATCCCATTTACAACCTGCCCATCAGATGCATTGCTTTGTTAAACATCTACTTCATTACCATGAAAATTGGATCTCAGAATTCAATTCTCATACTATAACAAATAATTAAAAAAAAAAACCCAGAATTTTTCTTTAGAAAATAAGGAAGATCTGCTGGCCACTCTTACCCTTTTTTTTTTTTAAGATTTATTTATTAATTTATTTGGTACAAGGTCATGCTACACAGCTCAGACTCATAGTGATCTTCCTATCTCAGCCTCCCCAACATTGACATTATAGGCATGTGCTTTCCATTCCTGCTTTTGGTGGCTGATACTACGTGGGGCCAGTGTGGCACGTGGTACCAGGAATCAAACCCAGCTCCTTGCACTTGGTAGGCAGGGGCTAAGACTGCTGAGCTATCTCCCCAGCCCCAGTCTGACCCTTTTAAAAGAAAAAAAATGCTTACTCTTTCTACATTTTGCTTCATCTACCTAATATTAAAGATTGGACTAAATATTCCTCAGGGTTTTTCTACTATAAAATATTGTGAAAACTCTCAGTCAGTAGTTTTCATGGTCCTGAAATAAGAGGAATCTGTGTGATAGAGGAAAGAATATAATATTTTATCTCCACTGGTAATTTAAGAAGTCTTTTGAATCTCAATTATCAGAGGAAATCTTTTTAGATTATTGGGAAAAATTTTGAGCCTGACTGGGTAAACAATGGAGAAGTCTCTAATTTATTTATTGTCAAGGGGAATGAGTGTCCAGAAACTTATCCCAAGGTCACCATATTGCGGCGTGCAGATTTGCTAATACTGCTTGGCTTCAAAAAATAATAGTCAGGATTTGTTACACAAAATAGAGAAAGATGCAAGAGTATTGAGCAAGGAACCCCATGGGCTAGTGTAGTGTGATAAAGGGGACCTGAAACAGCAGTGTACAAAGAATGTCTTGAAATAGCTTTACACTCATACGGTGAAACACAATAGCATAGAGAACTGCTGAATTCTTTAAAAGGCAAACAAAACCTCATGTTTCTTCACAGGAACCATCTCTGGGAAAGAGCTCTAACAATGGTTCAAAGGAGTCTATCTCGACCTTTACAAAAACTGTAATAAGTGTTGGGAAAAAAATCTGCAGATCACGAATAAAATAAAAATTTCTGCCAAACATCTGCTCTTTGGAGAATTAAATTCTCATTTTTATGTCTAAACATCATAGTGATACCTAATATGAATACTGTTTTATTGCTTTTCCTTGCTGTAAAATCTAATCCTAAGCCATAAAGATGCCCCCAATTTTTTTTTTAACCATGTTTTGAAAGAAACAACGTTATTATCATTAGAGAGGTCCAACATGCAGAGATGAATTTAGAAGTAAACAGATCTTTCAAGAAAGCAGATTTTAATAACGGCCACAGTAAAGCTGCGCGGAGACACTGGGGCCTAGGAGGAGATGAGAGCAGATGTCAACACGCGGGGAAACACGCTCACAAAGGGCAGGCTGGGGACCGCGAGCATGAACTTTACATATGCCAGTTTTGATGGCTTGATCCTCCCAGGCGACTGGCCTCCTCCGGTAATTGATAATGAGGAGAAAGTTTGTTACCAACCGTCTGCAATGCCTAACATGTGGTTCCAACCACAGAGAAAAGAGATGTTTTCAAAATGTGCAGCTGGGCTCAGAACCAAATTAATAGCGGTAGCAGCACATATATTGTTGTGTACTTTTGCAGTGACATTAGCCCACACAGATTTACAGATATGTTCAGACTTTCACTATGAGACACTCTCATCTTCTTCCAAATGACTCATCCTTTTAATCTCAATTCAGAATGTCATTTTCTCCCATGATCCTGGAAGAGCCTCAGTCAAAGCATAATTAATCGCTTTTTTTCTCTGTGCATCCATACTTCATAATGCATTGTAAATTTTATAAATCTTTTTATTCAATATCACAGAGTAAGATTATTGTGGACAGACATTGTTCCATGTTAGTTAGAATCACAAGGTCCATATTCTTTAGAATAGTCTATAGCGTAGAGAATGCTGTAAAGTACAATGGTTATTTGCTCATTATGAATGATTTTCTTCAGAAAATCACCTCCTATTACCTAGATGTTTTATGAGTTAGTCATTAATTTAAGAACACTTATTATCCCCTGTGAGCAAAATTAAACAGATATTTCAAGTAGCCAAGAATCAGAAACATGATATATCAGTAGGTTCTCCCATTACTTAGACAAATTTGTAGCAAACACACCTAAAGGAAGTGGGATTTAATTTGGATTACAGATTGTAGGGCTTAGTCCATGGTAACCTGATATAAAGCAGCAATATTACAGTTGAAGGTTAAGGCTGAGCAACATTGCCCTGTCATGGCAGACAAGAAGCAGAGCACAGGGCAAGAGTCCAAGTGGGGTGAACACCTTCCAAAGGGATGCTCCAGAGAGTCGCCTCCAACAGCCTCTCCACTTTCCAATAGGACATTTAATGATGAATATAAGTGGATTAATGCACTGCTGGGTACAGCCCCCATGATCCAATCACCTGATCAAGAATCCCTTAAGCCAGTTGTTATGCATCATGTCTAAATATCCCCCCAAAGCCTGAGTCACTCATAGCCTTGCGCTTCTGAGAGGTGATTGGATCATGGGTGACTGATACTTATCAATTGATAAGCCAACTGGAGCTCACAGGTAAATGTGATGCTGGGTGATGAAGACTGGTCAGAGGAGGCGAGCTAGTGCAGGCATGGTCTGGAGAGCTATGTTAACCCCAACCTCTCTCGATCCTGCTCGGTTTTGCAGCTTGCTATGCCATACGCAGGTCCCCTTTGCCATGCCCCTCTCCCAAGATGCCCTCTTTGGAACCGGAAGACTATGGCCTGAAACTTCTACAAACTGACCCAAATTTGTGCTGTGCGTGTTGGTACTATGTCTCAGTGAGAACAGGGCAACTGTGAACCCAGTCAAGTTGACACAAAAGTTTAACAGGTACAGTGCAATTGTCAAATAGGGACCACATTTCTCTCTAAATGTCCTAAATGTCTCGGTACTCCATGTGGAATGTACGTTAAAGAGATGCTGGATGGTTTACCAGACAAGTGGTGGTGATTACACTTTGATCTCATGTGCATAACTTTTTTTTTTTTTTTGGACAAGATGTTTCTGAGGTGAGAACTCCCACTTATATGCAGCTATTTTCAGTAATGTAAAAATATTAATAAATAATTAGAAAAGAATGGAAGATTAAAAGTGTAAAACTAATCAGAATTTCTAGGAAAGGGCATTTTAAAAGAACTTTGGAGAATTCTTTAGAGAAATACAGATAGATTGGGTGCATTTTACTTCTCAAAAATTTAAAAGTTGACAATTTATGTGAAAATACTCTAGTCCATAAAATCATTACTCAAATAGTTGGTAGGTAAAATTCAACTATGTAGAAGTCTCACTTAATAAGGAAAGATTTAAATGCTTGCTAATTATTTTTGTGCTGTCTATTGAATGTAGGATTGTCTGCAACAGGCTCCACCCAGTGTGGAGTACCTCATGAGGGGTGCTGTCGAGATCCCGAGGATTCTGACTCAGTAGCTGTGTGGTCAAGTTCTTTGTTTTCCAAATTTGATTCATAAACTGCCAAGGATTGGAATCTCTGAGGCTATGCAAAGGACAACCACACCTTCTGTGGCAGTTCATGTGCTGTGTAAAGCCTTATTCATGGGAACACAGAGGCTTGAACCCTTCTTCAGCTGCTCAAAATGAGCCTGGCTTTGAGCTTCTTCATCATCAGGAGGAGAAAGGGCAACTTTCATTCCAGGGTTTTGCTTTTGTGAGAAAGAGCTTAATGTCCCCTAGTGCTGCATCTGATCAGGGACCTTACTCAAAGTAGCTGGTAGGCTAGGGAGCTGTTATCCTGATTATAACAAACAAAGCAAATTAAAGCAAAATTAAACAAAACAATACAAAACTGAAAAGTCGGAACTATAGAATTCTACACATACATTAACCCATGTTAATTTTGAACATCTTTAGCTTTTTGATATGGCACTGTATAATGCACATTATAGGACCATAATGCACATTATAGGACCATAATGCCCATGATAGGACCATAATGCACATTATAGGACCACAAGCACCACACTATGGGCCAGTCAATTACGTTATATTTTATATCACATCATAGAAATGATGAGGATTCTATGGTTCATGCCAGCTTTTTTATTGATTCTGTAAATATCCAACTAACTCTAATATGTACTTATTTTCTAGTCTTCATGACAGACTTTACTATGCAATTATTGTTATGCCCGATTAAAAAGAGAACCAGACAAGGAGAAAATGCATAAATGCTAACGATCAGGTAAACAGTATGTGGAACTTGAAAATTAGAATGCAACTCTAGGGCAACCCATTTAGGACCCCTCTTGTCTCTCAGGAGATGTTTCTATTTTCCAATAAATTGTCCTACTGTTACAAATAAAAAAGGAGTACAACTGTATCTGAGACATACTACTATAGGCTATCCCATCCTTTCACCTTGAATCTTGCTTAACTATTAATGGAGGTAGAGAAACATTTCTTTCTTTTGCTTCTTAGTAGTGTTATGGCTTCAGGCGAGCTGCCTCTAAGAAATACATCATGGAGATTAAGATCTGAGTTTCAAGATTGATGACTTGGGCTTAAGACCCAAATCTGCCAGTACCAATTCAGTTACATTGTCTGTCTTTGAAGATCAAGGATAAGCATAGAACTTACCTCCTCTCTTTAATGTAAACATGAAAATAGCATATGTAGAGCTCTATACCTGGCATATCATGAATGGTCAGTAAACTACGAGAAACAATACAATGTCATGTTTACTTAGATAGGGTTGGAAGTCTCACATATTCTGTACTTTTAGCATAAGTTCTGGCAACATAAGTGGAATGTGCTTTTTTCATTCTAAGCCTCAGTTTTCTCATCAGTAAAGAGAATGAATATAGTACCTATCTCATAGTAATTGGAAAAGAATTAAATAATCCACTGTAATGAACATACTGCCAGTGGCATTGTAAGCTATTAAAAAACCTAGATGGTTTTACTGCTATCATTCTCAAAGGCAATGTTACAGAAGAGAAGTTGATTGCAGTTGTATGTGTGGAGTGTGGAAATCAAAAGCAGTATTAAGAATCATTCCCTCTTTTGATCATGATGCAGCAAATGTTTGTGAATATTCAGGCTTGACCATGATTTGAATTTAAGGGCTAGTGATCCTACCACTTTCTAACACAGGAGTTAAGAGATTTTTTTTAAATCAAAAAGAGTGTTAATTATGGATGTATCAAATAGTTACTATGTCCACCAGAAATGTCTTAGAAAGCCTTTTGCATAGAGTAAATTGGAAATTAAAGGTGGTGACCTTTTCCACCTCTGAGAAATTGTGTTTACACTATGTATATGTTGGACTGGAGAGATAGCTCAGTAGAATAAGTGCTTACCTGGCAAGTGCAAGGTCCTGAGTTCAATCCCCAGTATTGAAAAAACAAAAAAGACTATCTGTATGTTGTACTATAAAAACAGATGGGAACATCAAAATATTTGTGTAAACAGTACGTCAATCTTAAATCTCTCCATTTCCCACAAGTTTTTAAATGCAATTATAACTTGTTTAGGTTTATGAAAATAAGGTATGAACATGACAAAATTTTCAAATATGTATTAACATCTAAAAAATATCAAAATGTAGCTATTTTCGACCATTCACCAACTCTCTGACATTAAGTATTCATAGCAGTTTTGTTTTTCTAGATCAGTGGTGATTACTTACATAACCTAAAAGAGTATATTATTTCAAAGTATCATATTTAAATTATATATATTCATTCTGCATATGAAAGATTAAAACATTGGGAATGTTTCCCCTTTCTCTTTATTCTGCAGTCTAGGTTTATCATGTTATTTTATGTTGACAGTGTTTGGAACATTTTTATTCTTTTTAATCTATAGTAGGTATCTACTTTGCCCATATGTTAAAGTCAGCATTTTAAACTCAATAAAATCACTCTTTGCAAGTTTACAAGCAGATAAAAATTTTAATTGCAAAAAATATGTTATTAAATCCTTATTCCTGGAAGAAGATATTCCAAAAAATGCAAAACTCTACTAAATCCACTTATTTTTTAATTTTAATTTTACTATTTATTTATTTATTTATTTTGATGGTTCCAGGGATCAAACTCAGGACCTCGTGCTTTCCAGGAAAGCACTTATTCCACTGATCTATCACTGTAGCTCCACTTATTTTTGCATGTTCTTTACTTCTGTTGGTTCATTCAGTTGTCTCTTCTTAGCTTGCTTTGTGTATCTTATTCTTGTACCTTTTAAATTTACACTGTAGTGTTTCACTGAGCAATTGAATTAATGTCTTTCCCTACATGGAAATATTTCAATTTGCCTTCAAACATGGTTCGTAGCTTAGTTCATATGGGATCTAGGACCAAATGTTTTGCTTCTTAATTTGATATGCATATTAAAAGACTAAGTTTTTGTCCTTAAGGTGGCATGCATAGCCACAAATTTCTTCTGTTGAAGAAAAAAATTGATGTCTCAGACTTGTTGCATGAGAAGGTAAGTCTTTTTTTTTTTTTTAAATGAGCAGAATATATTTATTGAGAGAAAGAAAGCTCCTGTCCAAGAGAGGGACAGGAGGGGGGCCTGAGCGGGTTGTTCCCCGGGAAGCTGTCTCTTCCAGGGACTTCTATAGTGCAAAACCATGTGAGGCTAAGGTAGAGAGAATGGGAACTCGCTTAGGTGGGCAGGAGGTGGGACAAAACTATGGTCAACCAATGGGATTACATATAGAACAGGGTCTTTTCCTGTTGGGGGTTGGAATGCGGGATAGGGTCTCTTACTGTTGGGGATTGGGCTAGTGACTCACTTGGATCTTCCCAGGTGATCTTTAGAATATCAATCTCAGGTGCTACTCATTTAGCATTTGTTTGGCCTTTAGGTCTTTAGGTCTGGTTCACAGCAGGGGCATCTGCCCCTCCCACAGTTGTGAGGCATCTCATCTTCTGTGCTGTCTCCTTCGAGGCTAGAAGGTAAGACTTTTCTCAAGAAATGATTACTGGTTCTTTACCAATTGTATTGCCAGGAATATACTCCATGTTAGAAAGCATGTTAGAAGCTGCAGTTGACACATTTGCTAGGGTTCTTGTCGTAGTCACCTTGAGTTTAAGCAGTCATGAGTTTGAGTGCACGTCCCTCAAGGAGAATTGACAGGCTGCTGTTGGCCTTAGCGAGCGCTGTTCATGACTTCTCTTCATAAATGGCATTTTCAAAACTGATGTTCTTCTTAGATGCTTACCTCCCAAACATAAGCTTACTCTACATAAAAAAATCTGCTTTTTACCACTTCTGTATTTGCTATGTCATTATTTTTTAATTCAACTGATTTTGTCTAATATGGTTTCTCCTAAGATTTCCACACAATTTTTTATTTATTAATTTTATTGAGAAAGAAATAGCATTGAGACAGTTTCAAAACAGTTCAGTGGGACAGTAACAGTAATTAATATATTACATATTATTGTCTTAATAGTAGTTGTTCATAGTAGAAGATGCAGACATGATATGTTGTCTAAATACTATTAGTACAAATCGTTCTTCTCATCAAACTAAGAGAAAGTAACCGTCCTATTTTGCCTCTGCTTTCTTTTTCTCAAGATTATTATGATTATACCAATTCATTTTGAGGGGGGGTGATTTCCATGGGAATTTAAAGACAGAGTGAATCACATTACATTGTTTATCTTATATTATAAAAATGATATTAAATATATTGTATTTACTTTTAAACATATTTTATAATGGAAAATTGCGAGAATTTCTCACTTTTCATTTTTTCACCGTCAATCAAAACCTGGCCTGTGTTATTTGGCCTCTTAGGGAATGAAAAAAAAAGATCCTATCTCTCTGGTAGGTTAGGGTATATTGTACAAAATATCTCTTTGTGTTCTGACACGGTTTTTCCCTTGATCTGTTTAAGTTGATCCTATTATTGAAGTAGAATAACAGCAGAATTGTAGCCTGCCATTTGGACTTACGTTATCTGGGAGAATGTAAGTTTCTAGGAGAGATAACCTTTAATAAGAAGTATAAATACGTACTTTCTATCAAAACTTTCTTCACAATGACCATCTACGTGTGGAGATGACTCACATTCAACAATATCAGGCCAAAGTGAAATAACTGTCAAAAGGTCAGGTCAGCAAAAGAAAATTTAATAACAGCACATCAAATATTTACCGAAGCTATTTGCAAAGTTAAATCATTCATGAAAATATATTAAACACTTTAAGATGGGCTTTCATGTGACAAATGATGAACACTTGCAGGAAGTAAAACTGTAATATTCTGGTAATAATAAAACTAATTTTTCTAAAGCTATACTTTCTTTTACACTTTTCATCCATCTTTGCTGGCTGGGGACCACAGTTCAGCACAGTTCTTAAGTTCAGAGTTCTTGCTATTGACTTGAAATTACAGCGAAATCAGAAGGTGCTGGAAACAAAACAGTTGTGTGTGTGTGTTAAACTGGGTTTGAGGGTGGACAGAGGAAAGGGAGCACAAGTTTCTGCTCAGTGTGTTTCATAGTCATTCCAGAAGCAGGCATGGAAGCCTACCTTGTGGTTCACAGGGTAATGGGTACAAGACATACTGTGATTTCTACTCTTTAGGGTCTCACATTCAGCTCCGCAAATACTGGCGATGACACCACACCCCTTCCCTACATGTAGCCTGTTCCAGTGTAAAGCATCTCTAATCTGGGCAGCAGAAATCAAACTCGGGACCTAACGCTTGTGCAGCAAGCCCTGTGCCGCTAAGCTATGTTCTTGGCAATCGCTGTAATTCACAATGATGATTTTTTGCCTTAAAGTGAGCTCTATTGTGCTTCATTCAATTCATTACACTCTTGTCTTTGGTTTTGCTTCATTTATTAGTAGCCTTTTAGCTCCCTAAATCTTTCCTTTCCTGAACAAAATATTTCCAGTTAATTAAATCACACCTAAAAAATGTGCTCCATAATCTTACCTCTATGTCTTTTAAGAGGTAAGATAATGCTATTTTTAAATGTCTACAGTCCCTTTGGTATCTAAATTAGGGAGTACAAATTGTAAAACAGGGCTCATCGTTCTTTGAATTATTAAGTTTATTTGTTCACAGACAGATTCTGCGCTGAGTATTCAGAATAAAATGGTAAACAGGAGGCAGCATCTGCTTTCAAGATGCTAATGGCTTAGCTATGTAAACTCATCCTCCCTCAGTCTTACTCTCATCTCACATGAAACCCATTGTTTCTCAATACAGAAATGAATGCACAATGAAGTCAACACTTCAGACTGTGGCTTTCCATCCACCTCTTCACACAGGGACATTTCATCTAACCTACTTCCACGGAATGGAATGGGTCTATCTTTTATACTATTTTCATTTTCTGAGCATAGTTAAAATACTTCTTTAGGATTTTCAAGACTGTTCCTAACAATACACATCCACATTCAAGCCATGGGTCTTAGATCAGAATAATTCCTTTATGGGAGCCACATGCTAAGACTGCCCTTGAGGAAGCTTCATTTTTCTATCTTTGATTTGAAAGTGCAGGGGGTAGCAGGGGGGAGACCCACCGTGGAAACAGAACAGTCAGTTCTTTGAGAATCCAAAGCATAGGCATTCAATCAGCATTAAAAATGAAACATACTAACACACATCCTGGTTCTGTTGCTGAAGATCTTTTATTTCGATTGGGGCATAGAATAGGCAGTGTTTATCTCTGGAAATGCCATTCAAGCTTTCACGGACATAAGCACCACATACATGGTAAAACATTTTAAACCCAAACTGCAATTATGCTGGGATTTACTGCAAATCTTCTATCTAGAAATATACCCACTCAGAAGTAAAAGCTCACTTTCCTTTTGTTCTGTAAATTTATGCCAAAGTAGAGTTCTTGTTATTACTTCAAAGGTTTAACCTACCAGAAAAAGTTCTGCAGACAGGGCTGAATAACTTCTTTATTCCATCATTCCTTAAGGTGTAATTTTGAATAATTTTTTTAGTTGCATTGTAAACCACATTCCAACTTGAGATTTATTTTGCTACAGAAGCCATTGTATTATTTCTGAAATTCAAGAGCCTATAAAAATATCTCGTGAGCTCATATTTAACAAACCAATTTCCAGTATTCTGCAGGCAACTGTCTATAGGTTCTTACAAATACTTGATCCAGTATTAACATTCATAATATTTGTATAATGGATCTTTTCATAGGATATTTGTAATTATGCCTGAAAATGAGAGCAGGAGTATCTAGAGAAGGCAGTGCGCTTCACCAATAGTAAAATTCCAAAAAAAGAAAAGGTGCAAAACACATGCAAAGTAAATAGAAATAAATACAATCTTAACAAATCCCTTGACTTACTGCACACTAAGTCTGAGGATAAAAACACAAAGGTGTGTTCTTTAATAGGACTATTCTAAGTCAGTTGAAACATATATTCTGAATACTTCTAATAATTTAATGAAGACTGAAAAATGGACAATAAAAGCTAGTTTCTACACCATGAAATAAATGAGGGTCTTTCATGTAAATATGAAAGAAAGCCAAGCGAAATACACATAAGCAAACAATGGGTGGACAATAGCTTTAGAGATGTCATGCCAGGTGGAAAAGCAAAGCTTTAATGCAGACGGACAAGCCCCCCATCAGGAGATCTGGGTTCTGGGTTCTTGTCCTGATGCTGCACCTTGGTGTAGAAAGGACACAACGGGGTGGGCGGAGTGCAGAGATATTACTGGGAAGCTCTTGAAGACGATCTTTTACACCACAGTTTCGTTCAGAGCAAACAGGAAGTCAGAACAGTGTCTCAAAGGTGATCCCTTGATGAAAATCTGACTCAGGCATATCCTTTGCATTGGCTTTAGTAGAGCAAAGGATTAAGGGCATAGTCTCCAAAACCAGACTGCTGGGGTGCGAGTCCTCATGTGCATTTACTAGTTCAGCAGCTCTGGGCAAATAATTAAACATTATGTTACCTCCAGAGTAAGTGTCATAGTAGATTGCAAAGTGTAAAGATTTGTTCATTGTTTAGAAAAATGCTTGGCATGCTCAGACACTATATAAACATTAGCTTTTTTCTTTTACTGTTTTCAAGATATACATACTTATATATACAGCACAATTTTAATATAGTTGTACTATTAATTTCTATTAGTTCATTGAAAGGAACAGTTACTGTTTATTGTTTGATCAGTTTTACATACCTGCATGTGATGACCCGAAGAAAGACTTTGAAGATAACAATATGTAATATAATAACCATTGTTAATTTCCTATCATCTTATTTTGAAATTCTGTATCATTTTATTGTTTTATTATCTTGAAAAATAAAAAAAAAACTAAACATTAGTATTATCATCATCATCATCATTATGTACACTGACTGTAACTATAGCAATAGATTATAACTAAACCAACCATGTGTTCTTTATTTTTACTTTTTGGTTGAGATATTTATTGCTTATACATATTTCTTTCTTTTTTATGAGCAGAATATATTTATTGAGAGAAAGAAAGCTCCTGTCCAAGAGAGGGACAGGAGGGGGTCCCACGTGGGTAGTTCCCCCCACATATTTCTTATGTCTTCCTTTGATCTTCTTTTCTTACGTGTCAGGCACTAACAGTTAAAGTCTTTATTTCAGTTGGGTTTAAGCAAATCTTCTGTTCCTGATGGGAAAATCTGGTCTGTGTCATGTGGACATGTTTGAATAGCTCTCTGGCCCATGACAGCTGCTCTTCTTTCTCATGGGAGGAGAATGCATCCTTATGTGACCAGAGGAAATGGAAATCCTTTTACATCCTTTTATTAGTGGACGACCCTAGTCCTTAAGGTCTTTGCTGTGCCCATGGAGGCAGTGGAAGCACCAACTGAGAGCCGACCCGTCAGCTTTTGTTACTCCTAGGCATAAAGGGAGGGAAATCCTCAGGGCATTCAACAGTGAGCACACAGCACTGTTAAAAATTAGGGTTCGAGCTCATTTTTGGACATGGACACTTTTTGAATTTGTAGAGTATTTCTCTTTAAGAGATATCCAGTATTAGAGATGCTATTAATGACTGGACCTACAAATTCTACAGCCCTCAGGAATGTAAAGGCAGAACTTGACCGAGGGGATCTGTGTTAATTTTTCCTTAGGGCTGAGTCCATCCTCTGCCTGAAGCCTGAGAGCACCGGGCACCGGGATGCTAGCTGGCACCTCCTGAAGAGGCAGGCGAGGGGCCAACAGTGCCAAGGCCTCACTTGAGAGAGCTGGTGATTTCCTAAGGAAGACAAAATCTGACAGACAGCACTCAGAGGTGGCTATGAGGCTGGAGATCAGGAAGGGAGGGAGTGTTTGCTGAATCAGCCTGCTTGGTGGGCGCCCACAGGGGGAAATTGAAAATCACTGCGACTGCTTTTCGCTTTCTTATTTTTCTATCTTAGTATTTCTTTATTGAGTGAGAGTTTTTAAAACTTCTCCCCTGTTCTATGCATTTACCCATATCTCCTTTTAGTTTTACCAAATTTTGCTTTATAAATGTTGATGCTGAGTATGTACATATTTAGAATTTTGATGCATTTCTTTAGTAGCAGATTCTTTTATCATGATGAAGTTTCTCTCCCTGCTTCTAATAAAATTGCTTACTTTAACCTCTCAGTTGTCTGAGAGTAAAATTACCCCTGGTTTCTTATGGATCAGGTTTCATGATCAGCATATTTGTATATTTTTAACTTCAATATACATTTTTTAGTTTAAAGTATTTTATTATCTACTTGTGATTTCTCCAGATATTCAAGCAAACAGCATTGAATTATTTCAGTATATACGCCACTTATTTCAGTATGCATATGCATATGTTATATTTATACATATATGTATATATGTGTATGTATGTATATATGAAAGATCTTTTTTTGTATTTTAGGGAAGGGTCTATGGGGAATTTAGGGTCTCACTACTAGATCGGACTCATAGTGATCTGCCTGTTTACAGCCTCCCAAGAGCTGGGATTACAGGCACCCACCACCATGCCCAGTCTCAGTTGCCATCTCAGTAGGCCCCCGGTATAGGACAACCCTAGTCCTTAAGCAGGCCGGAGGACCGAACCCCCGGCCCCTGCACCTACTTGCAGATGCTTTAATCCACTGAGATATTTGGCTGGCCCTTTTATGAAACATATCTGATTCATATGATGGGTGCTATGGTGGAATATGCACACAGATGTTATACATACAGATATGGTGATAAACATACGCTGTGAGTGTTGTTTTACAAAATTAAAAGACGTTGTTGTTATTCTCTCTAAAAATATGCCACCTCATACTCACTGCACTAATCTCATCACTCGCCTCTTTCTGAATGCTTCAAAGTCTGCTTTTGGAAGGGTGTTTTTGAGATGTGATCGATGTACCATGAACGCTGCTGCCAAGTAGCACTGAACGGAAAGTCAGGCTTGGGGAACGTGATGCTCTGTCTCCATCCACCTTATCCACTAGTGCCGTGAGACTTCCGGCTCTTCCCAATCTCAAAGTCAGCATGATTGACAACGGTCTTGTTTTGATTCAGGACAGTACAACAAAGCACTCATAAAAGAGGACTTCCAGAGCTGCTTCAGAAAGTGGAAAGAACCATTACATAGGAGTGCTCACAGGGGTGGAGGTATTTTGAGGGAGATCAATGCCAGTGTTTCTTTCATGATAAAAAATTTTAGATGAAAATATTCATGATTATATAATATGTGATATGTAAAAATATACTTATATGTGCTGTATAATACACATTACATAGAGATACAGGGAAAGACAGAGATATATATTTGTATTTATCTATCTATATCTATACCTATGTCTATATCTATATCTATATCTATATCTATATCTGTCTATATATTTTGCAGAACTGGGAATTGCAGACTAAAGTCTTTCCACTGGGGTGCATTCCTAACCTTTTTTTCAAAAATTTTCATTTTGAAATAAGGTCTTGCTGAGCAGCCCAGGTGGGATTTGAACTCTGGATCCTCCTTCTCTCTTTCCATTGACAGCCTTTTCTAGGTTCTGTCAACTTCAAAACTCATCAAGACTGGAATCACATTGCATTTTCACAAGAAATATAAAACTGTTTCCTCACTTAGAGCTAGCACTGGGTTTCTAGTAGTCTGGACAGTGTAGGCCCCTACAGTTTTATGGTTATTTCTTTGTAGTGTTGCACAATTTAAGTCACAGAAAGCTTGAGAGTGATACCTGGATGATTGAAAGGCTTATGTCAGCCCATTTAAAGGCAAGTACTATCTGGGTAAAATGCAAAAGTTCTGGGGAACTTTTACAAATTAAATCCAGTGCAAGTATTTCTTTCAAGGAAAATCCCATCATTATTCATGGGTCTCCGCTCTTATCAGTTGTTTTGGAGAAATTAGAGTCACTACTGGGGTATGACTGCAGGGTGAGGCACACTTTTATCATTTCATGTTCATTTCTTATACCTTAGAAAACCAGTTTTATTAGTCATTCATGTTCTTCTTTTTATACAGCTAATTATATAGATGTATTCTGATGTTCCAAAAATTCTTAGTGTTATGTTTCATCTAGATTCATTTATACACAACATTTGTATTATTTCCATTGCTCTTTGTTCCTGTTGCATCTGTGATCCGGTTTTCTGAGTGAAGATCATGCTCAAGTCTTCTCTCAGTGTACATGCACTTGTGCTAAACTATTTTAGCTTTGCTTTAGCTCAGAGCATCCTTGTTTGCTTTCAATTCATAACAATCTTTCATTAGATGATGATTCTACTTTTGTGTTATTTTCTTGGTGCAGTTTAAAATCATCAGACCTTCTGACTTTCATTGTTTTTTGTTCAAAATCTTGCTTGCCAATCTTACTGGTGCTCTTTTGAAGCTATTGTGTCCTTTTGTGTGTGTCGCAGCTTTAAAGACTTTTCTCATATCTTGGATTTTCAGAAGTTTGCCTGTAATGTACATACCACAGGCTCTCCATTGTCCTTCTTCTAGGTCATATGCTTTTTAATCTTATACTTCATATTTCTCATTAATTTTCAGAAGTCTTAGCCACTCCTTCTTCAAATATTTCTCCTAGACCATTATCTTTCTCTTCAGGAGCTCCAATTGCCTTTGTGCCACCGGTATTCCATCTATTGTGACATATGCTCATTTCTGCGCTATCTGCCTTCTTTGTCTTTGTTTTTACAGTTTGATACTTATTAATTTGCCATCTTATAACTCACTGATGCTTTATTATGAGATATCTAGGGTGCTGGCAAACCTACCTCTTTATTTCTTAACATAAGTTTTAGTTTTATAATTTTCCCTTGTTTTTTGTATGGATTCCAGTAAACTAAAGAAATTCTCAACAACGATAGCCGTCGTTACTCCAGTTTCAGAGTTATATGTGGGTCTGTACGTATTTCCTACTTTAATCTTGTGGGTTGTGCCATTTTCTTCTTTCTTTTAGCACACAAATTTTGATTGTGTCCTACATTTTGTCCTAAAAGTCATACAAACTCTAGATCATGCTGTCTTCATGAAACACTCTCATATTTTTCAGCTAGGAAAATAGGGCAGGGATTAAATTATTTTAATGAAATGCAACTGATCTTTGATTGAATTTTAAAATTTTTGAAGCTTCTGTAGCTCTGATTTTCTTGTGAATTTCAAAATAAGGCCAATCTTGGAATTTCCTCCTGGTAATTTAAGAATAACAGATCTCATCTACTCAGCATAGAAAGATGAAAAAAACACTATGCTATTTATTTTGGGGTTTTCTGGAGGAGCCGAGCTTCCAGTTAGTTTCTTAAATTCCTGAGTTATTCATTTTTAATAACAGGTACATAAAAAGGAAACTGACTAAATCAGGCTGAGTTTTTATCTGTCTTTTCTTACTAGGGCCTGAAAACTTCCTTTTGTGTGTCTTCCGTTCTGTGAGACTTTCAACAATTCTACTTTTCCTAGTCCACAGTAATGTTCCTGTGCTCCAAAATCCTGTGTTACCATGTTCCCATCCTGAAGCTCAAAGAAACAGATACATAGGATGAAAATAATCCAAAATAATCCAAAATGATAATTCTCTCTCATTCTCTCTCTCTCTCTCTCTCTCTCTCTCTCTCTCTCTCACACACACACACACACACACACACACACACACACACACACACTTTACTGTCAATCTGATGACTTCAAGTATTTTGGCACATTAGAAGCCTTTCCTTTTGTTTTCAACTCAATATTCCCAACATGTTCATGAATCTACCTCTTAGTATTCCATCAGAATTGCCAGCTTCACTCCCACAGAGTCAATTTTATTGTGCTATGTGTCAATCCTCATTTGTCTACTTTTGTGCCCTTAGCTTTGGAGTCAAAGAACTTTAGTACTCATCGCTGTTCGGCCTGTTGTTATATTGACATTGACAAGATAATGTGTAGGAAGAATGAGAGAACAATCTGGATTCCAGTTCTGCAGAGTAGGAGATGGTTGACCGTGATGTTAAGTCTTTAAGTCCTGGTAATGGTGGAGCCCATCTGGGAATGAGCCACGAGGCAAGCACAGTAAAGAGCACTTTGCATTTTGCTCCATGATTTGTAAAGGTCATCTTTGAGAGATTAAAAATAAAGAGATCTAGCAAAACCTGGACTATGGTTAACAATAATTTTGAAAGAAAGGGAGACGTTGATAGAAATATATTATAAATTAAAAAGTTTGAGAGAAAGATTCATATAAAGAATAGATAAAAGCAGTCAGGGGCTGGGTAAGTAGTTCGACAGTCTAAGTGTCTGCCTGACAAGCACAAGGACCTAGGTTCAGTCTCCAGTACCAAATGCCATGCCAGCCCCTGAAGCCCCAGGCGCACTGTGCTGGCCACTGAAACCAGGTGTGGTGGTGTACACCTGTAATCCCAGCACTGGAGAGACTGAGACAGGAGGGTCACTATGAGTCTGAGCTGCGGGGTAAGACTCTGTACCAAATGAATAAATAAATAAATTAATTAATTAAATTTTTAAGCAGCAGTCAAATAAATTATTTTCTAACAAAAAAAATCATATTAGGCTCTTGTTTCCAAGCCATTTCTAGGGGTTGCGCAAAGTCTAATATTTTGGGAAATTACTCTCAGTCTCAACTCCGTCTTTGTCTTCCAACTTTTCTCTTCTGTCCAGCATCAATTTCCATTTCCTCTTCTCAGGATTTATGACCTCATAATTGGAATGGCCAGGGTTTTCCTTGGTGTTTCCCATTCTTAACAAGTTTTGATTGGTGTCTTCATTTGGTTCTTAACACAAGTTCTTGACAGTGGTTAATTAATCATAATTTTCAACTTCCATGTCACCTATTTTATTTTAATGAATTTCTTTTCTTTATGCATTTAGTGCATAAATACAGAGTCTACATGGTCTTACTACATAGATCAGACTTGTAATGATTTTCCTGTTGTCAGCCTCCCAAGTGCTTGGATTACAGGAGTGTGCCACCATGCCTAGTCTCAATCGACGTCTCAGCGTGTCCTGGGGACGGGGCTGGCATGGCACACCGGTGATTGAACCCCAGCCACTGCACTCTGCCTAGACAGGTGCTTTAGTCCTCTGAACTATCAGGCCTGCTTGAATAAATTATTATTATTGTTTCAAATTTTTAAGACACATTTTGTTCCTGCCCTTTAATTGTACCATCCCATAAATTCTTTTATTGAAAGTTACAGTAACGCTATGAACTGTGCCAGATATTTGTTATGGTTGAGTATGTTTCAGGACTAAAATCTTAACAGCTCAAAGCTGTTTTCTAAAGTTAGCATCTTTTTTTTTTTTTTTTTTTTTTTTGGTGGAACCAGGGATTGAACTCTGGCCCTTGCACTTGCCAGGGAAGCACTTATTCCAATGAGTCATCTCCCCAGCCCCTAAAGTTAGCATCTTAATAGATGTAAACCACATCATTTTTTCCTATTAATTGAGAATGCTTCAGGTGGAGACAATGTACAATTAGTAAATATGAATATATTCATTGATAAATTAAAATGTGCTAACTTTTCAAGTTTTAGAGATAAAAGATCTAAAGGTACCATTGGGGATACCTTAAGATATATTTGAATAACATTTTTAAAACTATATTAAAAAAGATATCTACCCTGGCTGGATTATAAGTCTTACTACAGCATAGCCAGCGGTATCTTCACTACTGTGGATTTTGGGTCCTGCATAGTGGCACATAACAGGTGCCTAATGAACACTTGATAAACCAATAAATACATGAGAAAGAAATGTCAGCATTATGAAGTAAATCAGTGTTATGTGCTTTAGTTTCTTAGATCCTTGAGCATGGGAAGTTCTGTGTCATCCACTAGAGGGACAGCATGTTCAGTGTTAACTAAGCTTCACTTTCCAGTGGCACATTGTAGTAAGCTCTTGTCATAAGTTTCAGGATTATAAACATCATGTCTTTAAGAGAGACACAGTAAACACTTGACAAGGGTTTGTTAAAGCTAAAAAAGAAAATGGCTGTTCCATCAAGATAAAACTAAACACCAGAAAGATGTAGTTAATGAGTTATAAAATTATAAAACCAAAACAACTTGAATGAGACAACGAGGGAATGTTCCACTCACCTTCTGGAGCTCTTCCCTCCACAACTAGCTGCTTTCTTTACCCAGTGTTGATTACAGTTGTAGTTGTTGAACCTACCAAGTGCCACTGAGCAACCACATACACTTACCATCTCCTGACATCAGCCTGCTACCATGCTAGTGTGTATCTTTGCAAGAATTTGACAGGATTTTGTGGTGTGGACAGGAGAGTTCAGATGTCTAATGCTTTGTTTGCATTTTCTCAAGTCAACATGCTACAGGAAAATATTTACTTTGTTCTTTACCTTGACCACTGCAGTTATAAAAATATAACTAAGTCCCTGCCTTCATGAAGTTTATGTTCTAGTATAGAAGGAAGCATAAAAACCCTAGTACTTTAATATAACATTCATTTTGAATCTAAAATGTTATGTCATGACAGTGCTTTCAGAATTATAAACATTGTCTTTAAGAAAGAACCTTATTTTCTTTAAATATCAAAAGTATAATAATTCTAAAATGTGAACAGATCAGTACATATTTAGTTTCAAACAGTCTGTTTGAGGACACAAAATGCTGGAAGCTGCTGGAGATGGAAACTGGTCATTACATGAGGGCAAAACAAGGCCACAGAGCCTTAAGCATCAAGATACCTCAGACTTGAGAAAATCATTCTGCCTGGACAATTGCAGCTATTAGTTGCTAGGCAACCTCATGTCTCCTGATACTAACTTTCCAAAGGTATAAATGAATGTCCCTACTGTTGTTCTTTGAGTCTTTGGCCAATCAGCAAACAGACCTCTACCTTAACACATCTCTTATCTTTGTCTATTTTTTCCTTATTCCTTCCCCTTTCCTGCCTGCAGGATGCAGAGAACAATGAGCAGTGAGTCCCCATGACAAAATGATTTGTATTATTTGACATCCTACAATAGGTGAAGTCCTTGTGACAGTTATATGTGGGGAGCCACAGAAGCTGAAAATTGGTCAAATGAGTGAGAGTGGCATTAGGCTTCAGTGTTAAAGCAATCAAGCTATCTCAGTCTTGAGACAAGCATCCTGACTGGTTAATGTCAGCCATTAGTTATTAGGTAACTTTGAGTCCATGATACTAACTTTGCAAAAGTATAAATAAGTGCCCCTACTGTAGTGCTGGGGGTCCTTTCACCAACTAGACCAACACACCCACACCTGATCCAGCTCTTGTCCTCTTGTCTATCATTTTTTCAGTCTTGTCACCTTTTCTCCCCAAGGTACTACGGATTACACTGAGAGACAAATGGATTTCTCCAGTTATACAGAAGTGGTGCCCACATGTATTCATTTGCACTAATTTTTTTTTCCATTCAATAGATAATTGGCACAGTTTCACAGAGTTCAATGTCTACAAAAAACAAAACAAAACAGATTCATGTAAATTGCTAGCAGAAAAATGTGGGGAAGTTCAAACATTTTACTTTACCTTTTGAATGAATATAATAAATTATTAGTATAGATAGATCAAACCAATATGTCATTGTGGTTATTCAATTTAAAATATAATCTCTTACCCTTTCTTTTTTTCAATGAATTTTTAGGACAGGGTCTACAGGGTGCACAGGGTCTCACTACATAGATTGGACTTGAAGTGATTCTCCTGTTTTCAGCCTCCCAAGATTACAGACACCCACCACCACACCCAGTCTCCATCGCCATCTCAGAGTGCCCCAGGGGCAGGGAAGGCATGGCATACAGGGCATCGAACCCCAGCCTCTGTGCTCTGCCAAAGCAGGTGCTTTAGTCTGCTGAGCTATCTGGATGGCCCTATACCCTTTCTTGGTTCTTAACACTGAAAAAAGAAACTTGGGGAAAGGTATACGTTTCTCCAGAAACAAATGTTGAGCAAAGAATGGAATTACTCATATGATTTACAGCAAATATATCTTGCCATATTTTAAATAAAAGCACATCTAAAACCTATCTTAAAGTATACCTTCCTTCCTTCTAATTGCTAGAGTCCAATAAAAACTAACACAACACTATCTTATGTAAGTCAGAAAAATAAATTGTAACTTGTCACTAAGAGAAAGATCTTGAAAATTGCAAAATGACCACTAGTGCAACAAATTGGATATTCAAGATAATTCCAAACTAGAACACATGGGGAGGTCCTATGCAGTTATTCTGCATTCATTTGATGTTTTCTCTCCAACTATGATACTGAACAGTTCCTTATGCAAAGAAAGATCACATATACTTTGCTGCCCATAATCTATATACTTTATTTTGCATAACACATATAACACTTCTCTGAAGTGAATCTTCTTTTGAGTCTTTTGGCCCAAGGAATAGACTGAAATCTGAAAGCTTTCACAGAGAGATCACACACACATGTGTACACACACACACACACACACACACACACACACGCACACTGTTTGAAATTGTACTCTACAAATGTGATGGCTAGGCCAGGGTTATTATTGAGTTCAGGAGTCCATACTAAATAATACTCAAAACAAATGTACAGATAAGGTTGCCTTGAGCAAAACCTTATCTACATATGGTTTATGCTGTCATGTTCTTCAACGCAACTCAAATGCATCATTACAAGTTTTCTCTGGCAGTGCTGTGTAAAAGAGAGTTCCTTTCTGTCATTTTGTATTTAATTTTTATACATAATTTTCTTTACAGTACTAATCAGCACCAGTCATAAGATGTACTATTTTTATTGCATGTTTTCACCCTGCATAGCACATGCATCTTGAAACTGGTATGTTTTATATTCTTCCAAACCCTACCACTACTTGTAATACCCTCATACTGAATAAAATTGTATATTTGTATGAGAATTCTTGGAAATAATAAGATAAGCAATAGGTGTTCTTGAATCCATTTAAAAAAATAGGAAACTGGAAGTTAAGAGTCGTTAAGTAGAGTTAAGCCTGTCTTTGAGCCCAGCTCTAGACCAGTGCTAAGATTTTCCTCATGACTCTGCCAGAGTTCTCTGGACTGGTCTGGCACCCAGTAGTACTTACATTGAAGCATTCATGGTTTTTGGGCCATATGATGGGAATGGTGTGAGGGAAGAATTTCCCATTAACCACAAGACCAGGAAGAGTAAAGAGAACTATTTGTTGCAGAGCTTGAAGAAACATTTGTTTTTAGTGTATAAAACAATTGAACTTGGATTATAATTTCCAAAGGGATAGTGAAAAATGAATATGTGTTGCAAAGAAGATAGCTCAGATATAATAAATTATGTTCTGTGGTCTTATGATAACTAAGGTTCTATAACGCAGATATGCATGTGGCATGCAGAATGAAGCCGGAAGTTTCTTGCTTAACAAACTGTAATTCCAATTTCAATATTGGTGTTAAGTACCCCACCCATTTCCAGAATAGTACTGCAGTTTTACAGAGTTCATTTAGTCTATCTATAAGCTAAGACAAGTTTTTAATTGTAAAATGCAATGGTTGCTGAGAGGTAAGATAATGTATGTGAAAGTGCTCTGAATGATCTAAATTTTAATTAGTCTTTCTTTATCTTATTGGGAAACACATTCTAAGCCACTAAGGAGATTTTTGCATTCTTGAATGTGAACACATTACAAGTTAGGGACAATTATTATATTTCTGAAAGTGATTGCTAAGAAAAACTTCCTTCCAAAATGCCTCAAAGCTTTTGTAGTTTATTTGAGAAAAGAGGAGCCGATAGATTTTAAATTTTATGCCTCAAATAAATACTTAGTGTCAGCTATGGGAAAAATTATTTTGTAGGTCCAGATTATATTTTCTCTGAGAATCAAACTTCACTGAGCTATAACCAATGAAAGCACAATGGCAATACAATGCAATGATCTCTGTAGAACTGAGAAAATGAACAAGAGCAAAGTTGGCATGATGTCACCTGTAGGGGACACTTCTTCATCAGACCTTTTCCCCATTATTACAGGATGCCTTGTTGGCATTAATTTTCCCAGGCAGTATTCTCAATCCTGCTAATCATTCTTTCTTCATAGCATAACCCCAAGGGCACATTGCAGTATCTTTCTTAATCTTGTCAAGTATAGCTGCCTAATAACATAGATCAAAACGTAAAATATTTCTACTCTTTACCCCACCGTCATCCTCAAATCATCAGAAATGGACAAGAAAACTTGAAAGAATTTGGAGAGAAGGAGGCTATTCCTAGCCGATAGCTGTCAGGCTGTCAGTGATAAGTGTCCTGCCTAGTGAGCACAGTTCAAGTTCAGACGGAGGGCAGCTGGCTCTGCAGATTTTCACTGGAGGGAACAGCAGCAGGGGATCAAAGTTTGGGCTTTCCACTCAGACATGGTGCCCTCTTTATTGAGCAGCGGACAACCATGTGTGAGTTACTTAAACTTCCAGAACTTCATTCCCCTCCTCTGTAAAATGGAGAAAACTGTGGCTTCCCCAGAGTTTATTGTTAAGTTTAAATGAGATTTTGTATGCAAAGTGCTTAGCTGCGGGCAGACACATTTGTAGCCCTCTGGAACCACAGTCACCATTCTGCCCTGCGTGTTCACAGGGGTGCTGTGTTTCCATGTCTACCCTCCACGATTTGCTGATGGTGACAAGAGCCATTTGTTCCCACAGTTTGGTTCCCAGCTAGGATAAAACTGTAAACTACCACTACCCAGGCAGGATTATCTTTCCTGTATGCTTCAGCATGATTAACAATCAATTATAATATCATCCTTTAAATCCAATCTAAATGATTATGTACTATAATTAAATTAATGATATTGAACTTTAATTTTGGTTGCATGGCTGATTTTATTTGATGTCTGTTATACTTTCATTGAGTGAATATGGGGTTCTGGTGTGAACTTACCGTACTTCTTTTACAGCAACAAAAGAATAAGTGCTTCATATAATTTTAAAAAGATAATCACAAATAGAAATATTTCCACATGAGCCCATTTGGAGGTCTAGATTTGCTAACCATTAATTTAGTTTGAAAATTTAGCATAAAATAAAATAAAAGCTTATTTCACAGCATATGTATCTCATTCCACTCTGTCTCAGTGGGCCCACATTGTCCCTGGTGCTTAGAAATGTCCTTAAAGATAATTCACTAATGGGCATCCTAAACTGGAATGATACATGCCTAAGTTGCAAGCTAGCTTCCTATGACATTAAAATCTTGTTAATCTGAGACTCAAACTGGGAGGGAAGAATCAGGATTATTGAGCAGAAACCAACACCTGCCTTATAAAATGTGATGGAAAACTATAATAAGGTTTACTGGTAACAGGAAATCAGATTATAAATAATCTATGTTAAGCCAATTTGAAAATTGCCCTCACAACTTACACCCTTAATGTGAACTGAGCCTAAAATTCTCCTAAATTTTGTCCAAAGAACACATTCATGGGCAAAATGGATTGGTACAGAGCACATAAGCACATAAGGGAAAGTACGGCCACTGCTCCAAAATAATTTATACAAACAAGGGAAGAAAAATGCATGTGCTAATGTATATGGGAAGGAAAAAGAGTGAATTAGTGAGCTGGCGATTTACATATAGTTATAAATAATCAAAGGAAATAAGGGTCATTTTAAAGTAGATAATTTCGACATGTATGTGTGGAATAATGAAGAATTATGATCTATATGAAATGAATATTGATATTAAAAGCTTTCCTGTATTATGCTGAAGCTTAGCATCTGTTATATTTGTCCATTACATAGTGTGGCTAGAGTGTGATTCATTCTATATGAAATGAGTATAATGCAGAAAATAAGGAAGTGGTTATTCAACATTTGTCTTAAATACTTAGGCACAGACACACACTGAGTGATTGGCCTCCCCCACGTTTAACAACACCCTGCGGCTAACTGCTTCTCAGGCCAGCAAGAGCAAATCTCACCTAATGGCCACATCACAAGATTCAACTCTGTGTTCTCGTGATGCTATGTGGAGATTTCCCACCACTGGGAGCAGCTAGCCGCCAGGCATGCGCCACTTCTGACTTATTTATTCAACATTTCACTCACAAGTGATTTATTAGGTGCTGGGCACAGTACTGGGGGCAGAGCAGAAATTAGGTCACGAGCATACAGGCAGGAATAAAGGTCTTCAAGATGGTAAAAGGAAACAGTCAGAGTTAACAGAAGCATAGAGAGGACGGAGAAGTCGAGGAGCACCTCTGTAAGGCTTGGACGCCACAGAGTCAAGTGTGGCAAAGGCGACCCAAGGATGCTGAGCTCAAGGTGCAGCTGGTGTGTGCTATCAAGGGGTAAAACACTGCACTGTGAAGTCCGGGAAACTAACAAACATTTAAGGCCAGACAGTGACGGTATGCGGTGCATATTTTCAGTCATTATTGTGGAAATGATGTGGAGGAGCTTAGAAATCAAATAGAACTGGCTTTGAATTGCAACTGAAAGTGGTGCCCATTAGTTTTTCTCTTGTGTCTCTATTTTACTGTTTTATTCACCCCTATTTCCACCAACAGGAGACTATTGGACTCAATGATGCTGTACTCCTGATTTCTTCTTGTTTAGAACTGACTTGTATCTTCTTCATTCTTGCTCCATCATGTTAATTTTAGAATCAGTTGGTCAGGTTAAACAAAAATACCTATTCACTGGAGCTATACCTAATTCATCGATTCATTTGAGGAAAAATATTAACTCAATTTTACATTCTGTTACAGCTGGCATCTAGATGTCAGTCCTGAAGTCTGATGCACTCATAGGTGGGGACTTGCAGAGGTAGTTGAGTCTAAGGTATGTATGACTTTGGATTAAGGGTGAGTAAATACCTGGATTGGTACACTTGGTGGATTGGCATGGTCTGGATGTGGATGAAGAGGGAAGCCCCAGCCTAGGTGTGGATAGCATCAACTAATTGGTTTATCGCCTGGATGCAATTTAGAGGGACAGAAAGGACACCTTCACTGCTCCTGTCTGCCGTGCTGCGGACTGTCTCTCCTCTGTCATGTCACTCTGCCAAGCCACCCTGCCTTGGAGCCAGCCAGCTATGGACTGAAATGTCTATAAATTGTGAGCTATACTAAACCTTTTCCTCCTTTAGCATGTGGCTGTGAGGCATTTTGTCTCAGCAACAAGAAAATGACAATGACACATCTGATACCAATGAAGTGGGGTCGTTGCTGTGACACCACTGGGCCATTTGCTTCAGAAGACTTTGGAGTAGGCTTGTGGTATGAGATTAGAGTTTGGAGCTCAAGGAGTAGTCCCAGAATGGGGTAAGCCAACCTTTCTGGGTGATCATCGTCAGAACTCAGAAGCCCAGAATGCTGAAAACTACTGAAGTGTGGAGAATAGATGTTTAAAGTCAATTACTATTTTCCTCAACTGGGAAAAATAATATCTATTTCTTCAATATTACATAAGACATTTTATATAGATATTTTTGTACATATTTCTTGTCAGTTTAAGTTTCATTCTCTTCATTGTTTACAAAGAAACTATGTTAAACACACGTTGAATATGATTGATTAGTGCCACTCAAATCTGGTAAAATTTCCTCAGATTTTCCCCTTAAACTGCAGTGCGATTCAAAATTAGAATCCTTGCACACAATCCAACTGATTGTATTTTTAAAATATATTTGTGGAATCTGCATGCTAATATGGTGTTAACTTTTGCACAGTTTTTTGAATGAGGTTGGTATGTAGTTCCTTCCTCTTTTAATCTACTATAGGATTTTATTTTTTTTAAAGGTAATTGAAACTAATTTTAAGACTAATATTTTAAGACATCTAATGAGATTAATCAAAAGTGGAAGAGCCACAAATAAAATTAAGAATTAAAAAGACAAGTCTACACGCCACACAGATTAAGTAGATATAAATAGACTATCATTAATAACTCTGTGGTAATAAATTGGCAGTTGGAAGAGAAAAAGTCCTAAAAATATAACTTTCTAAACCATTGAGAACAAATTTTCAATGTGTTAAGTCAACACTGCTTTAACTATGTCACCTCCATATATAAACGTGCTCCTATGAATGCCAAGTATGTCTCAGAGGAAAATGGGCTTTCAAATACCAACATTTACACATTTCCATGTAAAAGTGGAATGTGCCATTAACATTTCTGTACACCCTTAAAACTTCTCTTGTTCCCATGAAAAAAAAGATAATGCTGTTTAATAAAGTTGCTCATGTCAAATATTGGGGGAT